>NC_056570.1:3511685-3532207 GCF_013358625.1 Macadamia integrifolia | reverse complement strand
GGGGGGGGGGGGGTTTGATTGTTATCGCTTGGTATTGGCAGATTGATGCCAAGTTGTGTTTCTAATTTCGACAGTGATAGATTTTTATCGTTTTTTTCGCTATACACTTCCTTTTAATTGCCAAGGATTTACTTAAGACTGATTTTGTTTCCTTTGAAGTAGAAGGTGAAATTCTCAGGTTGACACTAAAAGGGGGGGTGGATCAGGGTCTTCAAATTTTCTCCCCAACTGACCATTGAGGCTTGCCAAACTGTCTCAACAACACTTGCGACCGCACACCCTTGCGTGTTGTTGTTAGTATCAGGACAATTTTGCAGGCTTCAATGGTCAGTTAGGGAGAAAATTTGAAGACCCTGATTCACCCCTTCTCAATGTCATCCTGTGAATATCAAGTGGTATCAGATCCATGGTTCCCTATGGAAGAAGTTTTACAGCTTTGGGTACTGAACTGAGTTCGTGTCAGATGGCATCTAGTGAAGGTCACCACATGCACAAGATCCCAATTTTTTACGGGTCCAACTACAACGATCAAGATGGAGGCTTATCTGAAGGCCTTGGGCTATGGAGTATGGTTGGTAGTCTAGAATGGGTACAAACCTCCCACTACATATATCACAGATGCAGTAGAGATCAAGTATGAGAATGATTCTAAAGCTTTTAGCACACTACTGAGCTCTCTAGTGAGCAATGAATTTGCATGTGCGGTCAGCTGCACTACCTCAAAAGAGATTTGGGGCAAACTGAAGAGTGTTCATGTGGGTGATGACAAGGTCAAAGAGGCCAAGCTGCAAGTGCAACACCACAAGATACTGTTTGAGAGTTTGAAGATGTTTGAGGGAGATACAGTTGATCATTTCATAAGCAAAGTTAATGAAATCATCAACCCGATCAGAGGGTTAGGCGAAGAGGTGAAGGATGCAGTGGTCGTGAAGAAGGTTCTCTGGTCTTTGCCAAAATTGTACAGCAACAAGGTGTCAGCTATAGAAGATTGTAAAGATTTGAATGCTATGAGCCTAGATGAGAGCTTTATGGCACATTGACTGCATATGAGATGAGAATTGTCAAGCCAAAGCCCATAGAGAAGGAAGCAACATTTAAGGCCTCGAAGAAATTGAAGATCAAGGAAGAAAGTGAATCTGAAGATTCTAATGATGAGTTGATAGCGTATTTGGCTAAAAAAATTAAGAAAAGAGGAGGAAAGTACCAGGAAAAACTTCATTTGAAATGTTTTAACTATAGAGGCACTGGACATTTTGCTTTGAAGTGTCTAAGGAAGGGCCAAGCGAATGACTCCTTTGATGAAGACACATAGATGAACAAGGGCAAGAAAGACAAAAAGAAGTTTGTTCCTGGAAGGAGTTTAACAACTTTGGGTCACCATATGCACAGAATGATCCCAATTTTTGACAGGTCCAACTACAACTTCTAGAGGATCAAGATGGAGGCCTATCTGAAGGCCTTAGGCTGTGGAGTATGGTTGGCAGTCAAGAATGGGTACAAATCTCCCACTACAGATATCACAGATGCAGCAGAGATGAAAAAGTATGTGGATGATTCTAAGGCTTTTAGTACACTACTGAGCTCTCTGGTGAACAATGACTTTGCATGGGTGGTCAGCTGCACTACTTCAAAGGAGATTTGGGACAAACTGAAGAGGGTTCATGTGGGTTGATATAAGTGATGGAAGATTGTTAATCTCTGTGTGATTTTCATTATAGAGAGTAGAAGGCAATTCAACCAAATCCCAAGTGTGAGTTTTAATTAGAGCTTGAAGTTCTTCTTTCATTGCTTGTTGCCAATGAGGGTTAGAACATGCTTACGGTAGGTTTGCGGCTCGTGGAGAGAACTAATGGTGGAAAAGCAATGATAATCACGAAGACAAACAGGTAATGCTCTCTCCCTGGTGGAGTGACGAATAGGGTGTGAGTCTTGTTGTGAGGTAGAGGGCTCGAGAGATGTAGAAGAACTTACAGGACCTTTAGACAGATCAAGTACATTGGGATCCGGAGACACATGTGATGATGCCGGTATGAGTTCACTAGATGAACTTTCAGGGGAATCATCAGGAAAGAGGTCAATGGTATTACTGAGAAAGTATGGAGAGGCAGAAGTAATAGAGGTGTGAAACGAATATATGGATGAAACCATGCAATGTTCCCAAAAGGTAACATGCCGAGAGATGCGAAGACGATTAGAAATGGGATCCCAACATCGATAACCTTTGTGTTTAATGCCATACCCAAGGAAGCAACAAAGACGAGAATGCTGCTCTGACTTTGTACATTCATAAGGTTGAAGAAGAACAAAGCAGACACACCCAAAAACCTTAAGAGAGGTGTATTCTGGACGAGTTTTATATAAGCGTTCAAATGGAGATTAATTATAAATGACTGGTGAAGGTAGACGGTTGATACAGTGAATGGTGTGAGGGAAGCTTCCCCCCAAAATTTTTCAGGACATGAGGAAAGAAGTAGTGCACGAACAGTTTCCAAGATATGACGATGTTTACGTTCGGCCCGGCCATTTTGTTGAGAGGTGTCAGGATAGGAACGATGAGGAATAGTACCATTTTTGTGAAGGAAATCAAGAAAATGAGTATCCCAATATTCCATGGCATTATCAGAATGAAAGATTTTAATGTTGGAAGAGAACTGAGTTTTAATCATGTGACAAAAATTGTAATAGATTTGAGTCAACTCAGATCGATTACGCATAAGATAAAGCCAAGTGTAGCGAGAATAATCAACAAAAATAACAAAATATCGAGATTCCCCCATGGTACTATTTGGAGCCGGGCCCCACACATCAGAATGAATCAAATCAAAAGGTGATAAGGAAGATGAGACACTATTATTAAAAGGTAAAGCAGTTTGCTTTGCCAATTGACAGGGTTGACAATCAATAGTCATTCTGAATGGAACCTAACTGCCCACTAGAAATTAGATTTTGTAATCGACGCAGAGAAGGATGACCCAGTCAAGAATGCCAAATGCTCATAGGTGTACTGAGTGTCGTAGAGGCGACAAATTGAATTAAGGAGGGAAGGCGAAGAGATGTGAGTTCAAATAGGCGTCCCACTTTACGGCCGGTCCCAAGAGTCTGTCCTGTCAAAGGATCCTGCACATAACAACCATTGGCAGAGAAATGAACATGAAAACCAAGATCACATAACTGGCCAACAGAGATAAGATTTAAGCTAAGTTTTGGAATTAAATATGTATTAGGTAGGGACAGGGTAGCAGTGGAAACATGACCTACGTGGCTAACATGCATACAAGAGCCATCAACAGTATGAATAACAGGTAGAGATGAGCTAGAGGACTTAGAAGAAAAAAAAGTAGAATTTGCAGTCATATGGTTGCAACAGGCAGAATCAAGGAACCAAGAGGAACTGTTACCTTGGAGGATGGGGAATGCAGAGGAGGGAGAGGAGCCATGGGTAGACAAAACCTGTTTGAGCATAGCCTTAAGATCTCCTAGGGAAATAGAAGGAGAGACAGAAGGCTCGGCAGGAGTTTCCTTAGGGGCAGCAGCTACAGCAGTAGTCTGAACTCTATTAAGTCAAGGGAATTTGGTTGGAGTGCTGTTGAACGAAGGATGTTGGGATGGTGGACCCCGGTTTCGACGCCTATAGCATTCCTCAATTGTATGTCCCTTTCGATGACAATACACCTGTAGTATTTTGGTTTGGTGGAACTAGGAGCAGCAAGAACAACATCAGTGCATTGAGGCTTGAATGTACCAAGTCTGGTTTCTTCCAAAAGAAGTTCAGCAATGGAACTTTCAAGAGTAGGCAAGGGCTTGCGGGGTAATAAGGTGGCATGAACAGGTTCAAACTTGTCAGTTAGAGCCATAAAAATTGCATAAGGCGAACTTGGACCCGATAAGGATGGAATTTGTCACCATCCTTGGGGTTATCCTATGTAGGCTCAGAAAGGACAAGTTGATTCCAGACAAACTGCATTTGAGCAAGAAAATCATTGATGGACTGGCCAGGTTCTTGCTTCATGCGGTGAAGATCACCCAAAAGCTGATACTGATGAGCAAGATCAGCAGTGGTGTACCGATTGGCGAGGAGGTCCCATATTTCTTTTGCCTTCTCATATTGACCAAATTGAAGATGGACGGAAGGTGTCGAAGTGTTGCGGATCCAAGTAAGAATTTGATGATTCTTGCTATCCCAGTCTTTAAGGCGCTCAAGAAATTTATCGTTCTCCTCGTCGATTGCTTTATTGGGTTCACTTATGTCTCCAGTAACAATATGCCATAGTTTTCGGCCTTTGAGGAAGCTACGCATAGCTTGGGCCCAAAAGGGATAGTTGGACCCATTAAGAATAGTGGAGATAGGATGAGAAGCATCCGAGCTGGAGGAAGCCATATTCTTCTTTTCAGTTTTTGTATTTCTTCTTCTTCTTTCTTTCTTTCTTTGTATTTTTTTTTTTTTTTTAGGAAAAAAAATACAAATTATATAAAGTAAAAGGAAGGAAATCAAGAAAATAAGGTAAAAGGAAATAGTCAACAACAAATTAAATGATTAGAGAAACAAAAATAAAATCAATGGATGACAAAATAAAAGATTAATGAAACTGATAATAATAATAATAAAAGAGACGTTAGAAGATGATGGTGGATAGGGAGGTAGGTAGGTTGAATAAAATAGGAGGTGGGAGATGGGTGAACTGGTGAAGTAATAAAGGAAGAGAGACTTGTTCAGATGAGATGTTGAAATGGGTGGTTAGGTGGTGGGCCAAGATAATAGTATAATATGGGAAAGACAAAACTTTTGACAAGACTTAATAAACTAAAAGACAAAACTTTTGACAAAAGATGATGCTTTGTTTCACAAGATGGGATCTGTGAGAGAAAAGTGGTGCTTGGTTCGGCTGGTTACAACTCAATCCTTATGGGAACAATGTTGTGATGCTATGCCTTCAAAGAAATAGTGTTGGACTTTGATTGCAGTAGCAGAACAATGTGAAATAGAGGTAGTAGCGGCTTGTGAAAATAGAGGTAGCGGAGTGCAGAAGCGGATGAATCAAGGATGAAGGTTGAGGTTTCAGCAAAGCAGGTGATGAAATCAGAGAAATCCTTGCAAGAACAAGGACTTGTGGTGACAACAGTGCAAAACTCAGATCCCTACAGGGGCAGCGGTGTCGAGGTTGCAACACCTGAGTAAGCTCAGAGATGGGCAGATGTAAAACTCAGAGTCTCAAGGACTTGAGGGGTCATGGATGCTTGCGACGGTCGGGAGTTGGAGTCCGATTGGTCAGAAAATGACGCTGGTGCAAGAGTGCAGTAGATATTGCAGGCAGGGTGCTAGCAACGGCATCTTTCGAAACAGAGATACAAGGTGAGCTTAATGCTCTGATACCATGATAGAAGTGATGGAAGATTGTAAATCTCTGTGTGATTTTCATTATAGAGAGTAGTACATTTATTCATGAAACTATACATAAAAGTCATTGGTACAGTTGGAGCAATACATGAAAGTCATTGGTATAGTTGGCATGTGTTAGCATTTATTATCATGTACATAAGTCAATATTGACAACTAATATTAACATGGGTGATGACAAGATCAGAGTGCCAATCTGCAACACCTCAGAATACTGTTTGAGAGTTTGAAGATGTTTGGGGGAGAGACAATTTATCACTTCATAAGTAGAGTCAATGAAATCATCAATTTGATTAGAGGGTTAGGTGAAGAAGTGACGAATGCAATGGTTGTGAAGAAGGTCCTTTGGTCTCAGCCAAAATTGTACAACAAGGTGTTGAGAGTGCAAAGATTTGAATGCTATGAGCCTAGAGGAGCTTTATGGCACACTGACTGCATATGAGATGAGAATTTTCAAGCCAAAGCCCACAGGGAAGGAAACAACATTCAAGGCCCTGAAGAAATTGAAGATCAAGAAAGTGAATCTGAAGATTCTGATGACGAGTTGATAGCCTATTTGGCTAGAAAATTCAAGAAAAGAGGAAAATATAAGCGAAAACTTTCCTTGAAATACTTCAACTGTTGAGGCATTGGATATTTTCTTTTTAAGTGTCCTAGGAAGGGCAAGGTGAATGACATATGATGAAGACACAGGTGAACAAGGGCAAGAAAGAGAAAAAGAAGTTTGTTCCTAGAAGGAGACGCAACTTCAAGAAGAGAAGCTTGGTTTCAAAGAAGATCACCACTTCTTCAAAAGAAGAATCAGACGAGGATGAAGTGCATAGTTGGCACGGCATTGCCAAGGCGGTGTTTTGGCGTTCCGGGGGTAAAATCAGCACATGGCAGTGGTACGATTAATATGAGTCTCGAATGGCTGTCACCAGAGTTGGATAGGCGTCACCATTTCACGCCGGAAGCACTAGGCGATGGATTTTTGGTATTTTTTTTTTTTTTTTTGTTAAACTTATTAACAATATTCTATTTCCTATATTTTGATTGGCAGGTGAACAATAAAAACAAAACAAAACCCTCAGGCCTCGCCCAGGTCAATCTCTATTCTCTCATTCTCTCATTCTCTCACTCAAGTCTCGATTTTTCTACTGAAAATCCCCAAAAGAAGAAAAACCCTCAACTGAACCCTTGACCCCGACGGCTCGATTCTTCTCCGGCAGCAAGAGAAGAAGCTTTCTCGTCTCCTGCTGCTTCGATCCCTCTCCGACATAAGGTAAGTTCTTCGTCATCTTCTTCTTCTCTGCTTCTCTTTCTCCTTCTTCTTCTTCAGTTCTTCTCTCCTTCTCCTTCTCTGAATCTCTGCGACATGAGACGTCTCACGTCTGTGACTCTGTTTCTCCTTCTCCTTCTTCGTCTTCTTCTCTACTTCTCTTTGACGTGACTGATCACTGACAGAAACAACTCCTTCTCGGCTTCTTCTTCTCTTTCTTCTCTGTTTCAGCGGGGTAGTAGTTGTAATAATTCTATTTTTTAGTTGCAGTTCCTAGTTGGATGATATGTGATTCTGTGTTCGATTTCACAGGTTGAAAATTTTCCAGTGGTGTAAGGCATTGTTACTTCTTTGTCAATTGTCATCACTCTGTTGTGAGTTATCATACACTGCTATTTATGTATGCTTATTGGCTCTGCTTTGTAAAGAAATTTATAGGAACTCTTGTGCATTAAAAGTTTTCTTCCATTTCTTTTTGAGACAGTAAGCTGTTTTCAGGTGCTTATGCTGCATTATGTAGCCTCAAAAAAATTGTGACAACCAAGCCTTTTGTTGGTTGAGCTTAGCAAAAGTCTTGGACATTTAGACAGGTCTTGAGGAGTTTAATGCTCTGTTTTGAATGGTTATCCCAGAAGCTTTAGGAGTTTAATGCTCTGTTTTATAAGTTGTTAAGTTATAAATTGTTGTGGATAATTTGTAGAGTATATATTGTAGGCTTATAGCATGCTAAATAACTTTAGAAAATAGGGGAAATGAAAAAATGACACATGGGCGATTTGACCGCATGGCAACGCCATAACGGGCGATTCATCGTCAAATCGATTAGCCACCCCTCCACCGCCTTGGATCGATTTGATGCCGTGACAACTATGATGAAGTGTCAGATGATAAAGAGACATTTTTCATGACATTTGCAGAAAATACCTCGTACAAGAAAGTTGAGAAGTCTGATGAGATGCGGAGTCTGATGCAGAGTATGACAGTTCTGCTTCAAAAGACCTCAAGATGGAAACAAAGAAGAACAGAAGAATGGAAAGCCAGCTCGAGGAGGCAGAGGAGCTGGTTAGTCAGTTGAAGCTCACAATTGAAGAGATGACCAAGATAACTGAAGACATGCAAATGTATGCATTATACTGGAAGAGCAGTTGGCGATACTGAAGGTAGAGCTTGAGGAGATTCAGGAGATGAATTACTAGGCAGCTGCCACTCATCCCCATCAGTTTCTATATTGAAACCAAGTGGCAAAGCAGTGGGAACTCAAGTGATTGAGACAGTCAATCCATCACTCAACAAGGGAAAGGGGAATGCTCTTGATGAAATTCTCAGCTTTTAATGGCTGAAATCCCATGTCACTTCTGCTCTCTTCAGGTGTCACTGCTAATGAATTCCGTTGCCATGGAAAATTGATAGGCCTGACACAAAATTGATCATTGATGCTCATTTGTGTCAAACTGATTTTGTAGTTTCCACTATTAACATGACATTGTTATGTCTTATGAAGCTTCCTCATCATTATTCAGTTCAGGTTCCTACAAATTTCTATTTTCTAACGCTCATGTACTTAACTTGAGTTGTTATTACATATGAGTGTAGAGATCCTGCTTCATATAGTCCTCATCTGATATATTAATGTATATTTGATGTGAAAAATGTGATATTCTTTCATCAGGCTAAAAATCTGATCTGATCTGTTCCACCATTTATTGTGGAAGAAATGTTCAGTTTACACTAATGCCTAGTAAAACATTACTGTTCAGTTTATAGTAATGTGATATTGATTCATTAGGCTAAATGTAGCTTGGTAAAAACAGAATGCCATGGAATTGATTGATAGAAGGAAACCTTCCAATTGTCGGCTGCCATATGGAAGGTATGCCGCAGATCGGCAAAAAATCGTGGGTACTGTGCTGCCAGCATCAACATAATTACTATTATATGAAACTTCCAATTTCATATGTTCTTACCTGATCCAGGTACTTTAACCATCTGATGAATCATAGTTCTGGTTTCTAGTAAATCTGAAAATTTCAAATTCATGTTGATATTGTATTACTTCTTCTGCAGGATGAATCATATTTCTGGCTACCCTTTTCATTCAGCGTGGCTGACTCCCTTGCTAGGACGGCCTTGTCATCGCTTGTCGGACAAGTTGGCCTACTTCCACTCCTTGGATTTCTGAATTATGTCAAGTCAGACTTCGAGCACTTTGCATGCTTCAATAAATATTTTCTCCTTTTTTCTTCTCTTTTGAAAGGTTGCAGAATTATTCTGCTTAATAATGGAACTGAGTGGATGATAAGAAAAGCCAAAGAAAGCCATGAAAGCAACAAGCAATGTACAAAAAAAATTCAATTAGAAAAAAATACTATTTCAAGTTTTTTCTTGACTAAAATCCACACATTAGTATAAATAAAATTTGGTTGTAGAACTTTACATCCAATCGCCTATGCCATTTAGATGACGCTCTTCTTATGGCTTGCAAATATGTACTATTTCCTCTTAATAGGAATACAAAATCATACAATAATTATAAAATAATTTGTAATAAATGTAGGATATTATCGCAAAATTTCTATTTCTCTATAACTCTGTTAAAATGTAATTTGAGAACAAAGGGCAAAAGAAAAGAAGCGTGACAACGATGCGAAGTTTTTTTTGAAGTATTGGAAGAACTACATCGCCCCTTGCTCTTTTTCCGTCTCTCATCCTTTGATTTGATCGCTATCAATTGATATTCCTTCTCTCACATTCTTCTACTATGCCTGTATATAATGTAAGCGTTACATTAGTGATAGGAACACATTAATCTTCAATTTGTTTGGACTAAAACTAATGAAAATAAATTAATTAAAAATCAATAAGGTTAATTTGCAACACTATATTTTGTAAAAGGATTTGACATTTTCTTTTATTTGCCACTTGTCTTATTCTCAAAAAAAATTTAGATTGTGAATAAAAAGTGGATCCGAAATAATTCAAAAGTGACATGACTATGTCATTGCTTTCCATGTTTTTCGAGTACTCATGTGAAATGATAAAATTTACCCTATTTTTTCATGTTTTATTAAGGAGAAAAAAGAAGGATAAGGAGAAAATCAGGAAACATACTTCATGTTCTTCATTCTTGGTTGAAACCTTGGCCTTCTTTGTCCAAAAACTTTAAACTCATTTTTCTCTCGCCTTCTAATGGTTGTTCTTCCTATTGAAGCCTCTGCTTCAAATCTACCATTGTGTCTTTCCTCATTGTTCTCATCAGAATGTAATAATTCTCCTGAGGTTGATGAGACAGCATAAAGAACCATAAGCAAATTCAGTTCAGGAATAACAGGATTAGCACTAGTTGATCCATGAGTGCCATCACCACTTCCCTCTTCCTCTTCTTTCTCGTTATTTGTTTCTGCAATTTGTTCTTTTGTTTCCACCTCCTTAGTATCTGCAACAAGAAAAAGCTTGTCAATTAACCTTTCACTAATATTCTTTTCTTGAGATCATTTACTTGGAAAATTTATTTGAATCTTGATTTTCTTTTTAAGAGAGCGAGAGAGATAAAATTCAATAGGACCGAGTTTTCCTAAGGCCACAGCGAACAGGGGGAGGCAGGGGTCTCATCCCTTTGATCACGTGCGGTGAAGGAAAACTTCTCTTATTGCAATATAATCCCAACAAATCAATCAAAACCAGAAATTTTATAGAAGAAGAAGAAGAGAAGGATGATAGAATAAGAAGCTCACCCATTGAATTAACACCCACAAAAGGATTTTCCATAGCAACAGCTTCAAGTTAGAACATCACCAAATTTCTTATGAAAAAAATTGCATTAAAAAATCCCATTTCCTGCTAATGAGTTAATAATATCTCTAATTTTTTGTTGTTTTTGATTCAGGGTCAGCCGTTAAGTTAGTTTCTGTTCCTTTCTATTTAGTAAAAGAGTTAGGTAGGAAAATATTGTTTTTGTGGACAAAGCAATCAATCGATGGACTGGGTTTTGGACGGTAGTCAATGGTCTCAAATTTAACAAACGAGGTGGTTCTCTGGTTGATATTAAAAATAGAAGGAAATGCATGAGTAAGGGGATTGCTGTTAGGTTGCATGGCTTTTACACCAGCATGGGTTAATGAGAGTTTCACTAGGGGTGAGATTTCCAATTTCACGGGGATAGGGCTGTCATTTTATCCCCTCTTGAGTGTGGGCATAGGCAACACAGTCTCACTTAGAGCATGTTTAGATTAAATGACTCTATAGCCCTTAGCTCAATTAAAGCCCAAAAACTGATTGACCATTATAATTGTATCCATGATTGTCATATGCAGACCCGACTATCTATTCAAACAGTCACAGTGCAAGAAGAAAAATGGTGAGGCACGATTAGGTCTGATCGAGCTCAATTGAATCTGATCGGTTGACACACCTACCTGAGAGAGTGCATGCCAATACATGAAACATTAAGAGTATACAAAAATAAATGACATACATGGGAAGTCATATGATTGAGTTTGAATCCTAATTGATGCATGCCATTTAGTAAAATTACGACAATAGAAATTGCTCATGCCTTTTATACCTTTCTGACTTGCATTTTTTCTATTATATAATTTTAAGAAGGAAAAAGTTTTATGGTCTATCAACTAGAAATGGAATGCTGTTGTCTAGAGTCTACAGACTCTAGGCTCAGACTCCAACCATTGGGATGCCCAACATGCATCCGGCGGCTGGGAGGACCTAGAGATGTGAGCTTATATGTTGAGGTGTATGCTCGGGTCTAAGGGTGCAAGTTTGGCCCTAGCGCCCTGAGCCCGCATAGGGCTAGGCCCCGTAAATTCTAGCCCTGAAGTTTTTTTGCCTTGAGTTAGGGTTATGGTGGGTAAGGATTGATGTTTGTGGTCTGCCCCGAGCCCGACCCTAATTTTTTACCCTGACTTTTGGCCTTGTCCAATCCTTATTTTTTATCCTGATTTTGGTCTAATCCTAATTTTTTTTGCCATAATGATGTTTTTTAGATTTACTTATTATTTTAATTTTCAATTCTAAAGGAATTAGATGCAAAGTCAAATGAATTTTTAGCTATTTCATATTTTGTAGGGGTTAGGGTATATCCGGCCCTTGATGGCAAATCAAGATTAGGGTATACCTAGCCCTAGATGGCAAACTAAGGTCAAGGCCAATCAGGGCAGGTTTGCGCTGGGCTTAGCCCAAACTTTTTTAGGCCTAAGTCAAGGACTCAAAGTTCAGGGTGGGCTTGGGCTCAACTAATGAGATTAAGGTTGGGTTGGTGTTTTACGAACGCTCAACCTGGCCCTATTGCAGCTCGTTTTCAAATCAAAGTGTCGATTCCAGGATTTTTGGGACCGATTCATGTTTTTAAAACCCTGATTTGATGTTCTCTCTGCTTTTTCACCTTCTTTTGTTTTTCGCGACCGTTTGTATCCTCTGTCTCCCAGTAACTCCATTAAATGTGTAATCCTCGAGAGCTGAGGTTCTACCGTGATTCTGTTGGATTGGTACAATGAATCTTCACTGAATGGAGCGGTGTTGGTAAGCACAGTTCCTTCTCTCAAGCATTTATCTTCCTCCCTGTGTTTCAGCAGTTCTTGAATAGTACAAGCTGTGTAATCCAAGTGTTCGTTTTCTCATATTCGATTCAATTAGCCTGTGAAGAAAGGATGTGGTGTTAGGGCATACTTGTTCGTATATCTCGCTTTGATTGCCCTTGTTTTACTTCTTCTTGAATTTCTAAGGAGAACTGTTTCCGTAAAATGGTGGAAATTAGGGTTTTTTGAACCATCGGAGCTGCAGAGAATGTAGGGAATGGAAATGGGCTTTCTGGCTGACAGATTTTGATGTGGTGGAACGGAACTTCTTGTTGAGAGAGCAAATGTTGAAGCGTGATATGGAACATGCACTGAAACGTGAGATTGAATTAGAAGAAGAGATGGAGGCTTATCAAACTAAGTGTAGGGAGTTGGAAGAGAAAAGTAGGAAAGATGAACAAGGCAATAGGGTTTTGTTAGTTGAGCTTGAGAGTGTGAAGAAAGATTGTATCTCTTTTGGAGATAAGTTGGGTGTCTTAGAAATTGATAAAATTGCCGTCGAAGATGAGCTCAAGAATTACAAGAGATTATGCGATGAGCTCAAAGAGAAGTTTACTTGTCTCCAAGAAGATTACAAAGTTGTATGTGAAAGAGAGAAGAGGGCACAAGAAAGGATCTCCAATTTGTCAGAAGAGCTTAAGGGTATGGAGAATGTAACAACAGAGAAGTATGTTCAGCTGAAGGTCGAGAATTTAGACTTGATGCGTGAAAAGAAGAAAGCTGAGGATGAGATTGAGACTTGGAAGAAAAGGTTTGTGGAGTTAGAGTCTCGGGTCATTAGGTTGGACGAAGATAACTTGGTCTTAGCAGGTAAGGATCCACAGTTGTCCTTGTCCATTAAGCTAGAAGCAGAGTCCAGAGATTTATTGAACGCCTTTTCTCTTGTAGATAATGAGAAGAAGGAAGCAAGTAATAAAACCAAAAGTCAAGAAGAAGCAAATGGCGCAGGCAACTTTGCCAGTTTGGTCCATCCACAGATCAAAGACAAAAGGTTGAACTGTGATGCAGGAACTAATTTAACTGCAATTGTGGGGTCTACTTGCCCTTCACCGGACAAAGAAAGCAGAGATGTGCGGGCCACAGGTATTAAATAACTCACTTCCTAAACTTATTTTCACTCTTTATTTTGAGCTTTGAAGTACAGTTTGTTTCTGTCTATTGATTTTTCCCGCACAATGAATGATCTTTAGTTGGATTAGACAGAATTAATGTTAATATTAGTATTAGTAGGGGTAACAGTTGCCTTTGTTGTTTTCTGGTGATGGTTAATATTAGGGGTTTGCTAGCCAGGGTTAATTTGTTGTGTGCTTACATGTGATCTCTACTTCAATACATGCTGTTCAATACGAAACTGTGGACCACCAATTCAAAGAATTTTGTTTAGCTTTTCTCCCAACTTAAAGAAACAAGTCCAACCAGATGGTCCTAACAATCAAATCAATTAAGTCTTTATTTTCTACCTCCACATAAAGAATGGGTAATATGAAGTCCTACGATTGGATGATATAAAATCCTATGATTTCTTTTGGTCTGGAAGAGATTCTATATGTGTAATGCTGATTGAACAGTCTGGTTTGTTATAGTTTGGTATATCCTGTTTGGGCTTATTAATTAGATGGTGGTCCCATTAACGGACTTTAAGGAAGAAAGAATTGCAACCTTTGGTGAAGGGGAAATAATGTAGAGACTGTAAATTTTATGTAACTGAAAGATATTTAAAGATGTAATCCTTTTTGATAAGTAATTCTTAACCTCTTTCCACTCCGGAAACAGTTATAAAAATTCTTAGTTTTTTCTTATCCAAATTCTTTGTCATTTCTTTACGCTCTTTTAAGTCATAATGGGCAACATAGATGTTAGTAGGGATTATCATGCCCCCTTATTATTTATTTATTTATCCTTCTAACGCTGTAATATGTATCTGCTTTATGTTGGTTTATCTAAGGCATAGTTGTCAAGGCATTGCCTAGGTGTTCAGGCCCCTTCTAATGCCTTGGGGTGCTTAGATGCCGTGACAACCATAATCTGAGGAAATTGTTTCTGGAGGTTTATTTTTATTGGTTTCTCTTAGGAAACTTTATGTGAGCATCCTTATCCTTATGGATATTATCATTATTATATGAGAAACTCAGGAAATATGAAAAAAATGTGAGTAAAGGCAATGTCTGTCTTTTTTATCAGTGTGGTTAAGCTGGCTTGGGCTTGAGTTTCCTTTACAGTCAAGATATTCTTAGCTATATGGCCCGAAATATCTGGTGGAAGGACCACATTTTGCTGACATAATGTTCACGTTGTCCTTGACTCATGTGGTAAGTTTTAGCCATGAAGTTGTGCACATTGTGACACAATCAATCGGTCAATTTTGGTCAAGATTTGGACAGTTGAGGGAAAGGTTTTTACATATATTAGTCATACTTATGGATTAAAATAGACTAGATCAATGTAACCTTGTTCATAACGTGCATTAGCTGCTATAAACTTATGTTTAGAATCCTAATCTTGAATTCAACTCCAGGTCATGTTCTCTATCACGCTTATTTTTCACCTCTAAAATGAGTAAAGTGAGGAATCTAATCCTTCACTACAAACCTTTTTCTTCTTCCTTCTTTCATTTTTTATTTTTTATATTTTCTTTTGTTGGGTGGGTAGGGAGGTTGTAGTGTGGGGACATCAGTCTGTGCTTCCCCCCTTGTACTATTGCAATGCATAAAAGTAAAAATTTTGCAAAAGAAAAGGTTCCAAATGTTGTCTTGAGGAACATGTCTCTATACTGAGACAGTGGTATGATAATATCTTAGTTCTTTTCAGAATTTCCCTTTACCGTTAAGGTACTTAAGAGAAGGCTGCAGATAAATCAACTTTGGTTCAGTTTATCCAGCCCTGGTAGAAACTTAGGTAATAGGAAAAAAAAAAAACCTGAATGGTGGGCTCCCTTGCTTGTTAAGTTTACTGTACGGAACTAATGATATTTGGTGCAAGGCATCTGTATAGGTCATGTTTTGATTGTTCTCAGACCTCAGCGGTTGATGATATTCTGAAATTGCATGTTAGCTCATGCCATTGGACTACATCCATCAATCACCACCATTTATTGGTTCCCAACTCAGGAACTTAAATATGTATTATCAGAGAGCATTGGGTACTTACTCTATTAAACTGCCAAAATTCTTTAAACTGCTAGAATTAATCATGGATCACCATATGTTTATGAGTCAAGAGGATAAAGCAAAGGAAGAATGAAAACAAGAGAAATGCCGAGAAATATAGTTGTTTTGACAGAATGTAATCACCGTCTTAATTTAGGATTCAGTTGGTGGTAAAACTCAAAATTTGTGTGGTTCAAAACCCAAAGTTGACTCCACTTGTTACATCACATAGAGTATTCTCAATGACTTGTTGGTGGACGTGGGCTAACAACTCAATGCAACTCAATCAAGCTGTTTCTCCCGAACTAAACAGGGTGTTCATGAATCCTGTTTCACCATTACTCTGAAGTAATATTTGTTGTTAACCCAAAGGTATCAGTATCTGTTTTCACTACTTCTCACTAGGCCATTTTCAATCTACCCTGTTATTCTAGCTCTATTGTGCTCCATCTAACTCTTCAGTGGTACATTCAATGGCCTTCATTGAACCTGTATTAATCACCTAAACTAATTTTCTCTCAGCTATCCTTCTGCCAAGGTAAAGGAGGAGGTTTGATGCATGATCTTGGCAGCCCACATCATAAAAACCCATGTCGAATGTTTTTAGCATGATTCTGAAAATGGACCAAACACCCTTAAATCCCACTTGGCCATATCATTAGGTCACAATTTAAATATGATTGCCAACTGCCACAGATTTTGTAACAGTGCCCATGTTTTCTTGGTGGTGAGTACACCAGTTGTATAATGATATGATAATAAGATATTATTGATCTCTACTTGGTGAATGTCATTGATGATTCTATTGTTTTGGTTTCCTATCAAAATCATTCCACATCTCAATTGTCAATGTCCCAACATTGTACCAGTTTTAATCTGGCACAATTATTAGCTGGACTTGGTTTGTCAGGATTTACTGCTACCATACCAGGCAACCCAATCCTGTGAAGGATGGACAAGCTAAGGTCACTCATAAAAAAACCAATTCATTCATCATTTGCAGTGATGATTCTCTTTAGTGATTTTAGTTCCTATTTTGCAGTTAATCATATGCGACACGCATTCATTTTTACTGGTAAATCTGTATGCCATTTTGGTCTTGTTTGGTTCTTGCCATGCATTATAGTATTACTACTGTTGAAGTGATTCCAGTGCAAAGCAAATAAGTAGCTCCTTTGCATGATTTCACATATATCAATTGAATGACAATGCGCTAAAATCTCTTTCCTTCATTGTTCTATAATCATGTAAAGGTCCACCTTGTATTTTCATGCCACATGAACCTTTTGTCAAAGTTAAGGACGAGGACAATATCTCTTCAGAAACTGAGTTGGAAAATGGGACGCAAGTTAGAAAGAAGTTGGAGTTTGGACAAGAAGGGAGCACCAACAAAAAAATCAATGGATCCAAACTGTGTAGTGGAAGACCTGTGTCTGGAGGTTTCATCGAGATTATCGATAGTGATGATGAAACTAGTGAAATGAATATTGTTGCAGTGGCTACTCCTAACATTAGGGACAAGAAGAAGGCACCTGTTTCAGTTGACAATTCCTTGAATGGTGTTTTGAAAGATGAAAAGGAAATGACTTCTGAGAATTGCTTGAAGAGACTAGATACAAACCAGAGAGGGGAGGAAAATTTGAGCAGCTTCGAGGAGTCTTATGAATTCACTTCAACTCCCAAAAGAAAACGTGCTTCCAATATAATTACTAGTGAGAGCGAGGGTGACGATGAAGATAAAATTCCAATTAGTAAACTTAAGATGAAAAAGGTTCAAGATACAACTCATGAACCCATGGGCTCTCCTGTGAATCAGTGTTCTATGGCTCCTATTGTGTCTTCTGGGGATGGCAATGTTGAAGAATCCTTTGCTTCTTCAAAGCGGCGTCTGGTGACACTAAGGCAATGTGAAGAAAGGAAGAATGGGTTGGAAAAAATCTCTCAAGGTCATTTGGGGAGGAATGAGAATGATGCTGAAGATCAAGTAACGGCTGGCCCAGCTTCTGAAAATGCTCAAGATCATGAGGGGGAAGATGTTGGTTCAGATACTGAGGGTGAAAGTTTGGATGGGTTCATTGTAGACGGATCTGATAGCTTAGATGGTGAAGATTCTACTGAATCTGAAGATGTAGAGGATGATGATTTGAGCTATGATCAGGTAATATCAATGATACGAAGGAACAGAAAAAATAAATCGGGATGGACCTATGAGGCGGACATGCTCTCATCCTTTCAGAAGGATCCTGAACTCTGCATGAAGGCTGTCTGTGCGCTCTATAGGCTGCAAACTGCTGAGGAGAAATCAATGAAGGGTTCATTGTATTTGAACAACCGGGGATTTAGCAAGTTTGATGCAGTCAGGTATGGATTAGGAATATTGCTTTTAATATTTCTCTACCGACTTAATATTTGATTTTACTATATTCTGGATCTTTATAATCTAGCATGCAAATTTATTGTTGAATCACTAGGGTTGGAAACATCATTCAAGTCCCATCTCTGAGATATCTTACGTTTTAGTTGGGCATCTTATATCATATCTGTCCTATCTATATGATGGTTGAATAGTTGAAATGCACTTGGTGGTTTTTGTTCAACTTTTTGTTTGAATTTTCCTTTTGTATTCTTCCCGACCTATCATTATATCCCTTAAAATCCATATAATTATTACCTTATCTTTTTATAAGCTCTGGTGCCTGCATGGCCCGCCTAGGAAGGGCTTCCTGCACCTCACAAATATCCGCCATATGGCACCTAATATGGGACCCAAATTTTGTGGACAGATAGAGCATAAGGTCCCCCAACCACATATCCAATTTCAGCACAAACAGTGTTTGCCAAGTGGAAAAATAGAACTTTGGAAAATAAGGCTACTGAGACTATATTCTCTCTGTCCAGTGGTTGGAATAGCCCTCACTTGCCCATGTGGCACAGTGAGTGCGACCCTTCTTAAGTGGGTAGCGCCAAAAATCTTTTACCTTTTTCAAATATATGAAAGTGAATGATAGGCCATCCCATTTCCTGCACATTTAATGCCTCACCTATTTCTTTTATTGTTAGGTTACCCTTCGTCCTAAATATATTACCATATTTGCACTTATCATTACTTTGATATACGTCCCATACATTCTAATGTCCTCTTGTTCCATGTTGCCTTTTGATTAGGTATGAGTGATGCCTTATCCATACATACAGTGGATCCCACTGCTGTACATGCAAGGGCCCACTATGTGAAACAGTTGAAGTGCTGCTGGTATCTTGTTATGAGCTCATAGGCCAGCATTTTCCATTATCATCTTAGGATCCTTGCTGGAGTATAGTGATATAAATCTACAAAAATGCCACTACATTTTATTATACTAAATGGAATTTTGTAATGTGATGAAATTTTAAACTCAGTTTTTAACAACTTCCAGTGCTTGCTTTAGTCCGAGATTAATACTAAGATGTGTGTACAGTCGTCCTCCATTGAGATGGTAACTAGTGTAATGACACCAATAATGATCTGTCTTACAAATAGTAAGACTACCCTCATCTATTTTTACCTAATGATAGTATGAATATCATTATCAATTGTCTTATAATTCTGAGACTACGATATATATCCTATAATACAGATAAGGTTATATTTTATTATAAGTATATGGTATACACTCTTGCTGCGCGTGCCCTTAATTACTTAGTTAAAGAGAACCAGTGCATCTTTAGTTACATTCAAGATTTATTCACATTACATGCTTTCTTGTCGGCTTTGCTGTATTTATCATGTTCATTTATGTCTTCTGGTTCATGTTTTCTATAGAGGAACTAATTTGGCCGAGTTTCTACTGGATGGGGACCCACGGGGGGAGCTCAAGAAAACTGTTGAGGAACTGGAGAAGCATATGCCAAGAGGACTAGACGAGTGCAGACGACTAGCTAGCCACTACTCCAAGCAATTGTTCAAGATTTACCAGAACAAAGAGGACCCTTACTTTCCATAGTCGACAGTCCACTCTTTCATTTTGCTGTAAGTCTTTCCCTGTAAATGCTCATGAAATAGTATATATGTAATGGTATATCCTATGTCTTCTGGCCCCGTTCCTTTCTTTTAAATGTTCCTGCCCCTAGTTTTTTTTTGTGATGTACGGGGAGAATTCAGATGGCTTCTTTTTTGTTGTTATCAGCCATTGTATTTAGTGGTTTGCCCTACTGTTGTTGGTGCCAGAATTAGTGGATATCGTTTTGCCCATCTGTGCCTGTAGTATATTGGATGTTCTGCGGCTATTATTTGAGGGACAGATAATTGTTTCACTCACGATGAAGAGAGAATCTTTTCACTGCTATTGATGGTCACCAAATTATGTTGAAGCGGGTCATTCTTAAAAATGGATCAAGAATTTGAGGCAAATATAGCACAAATCATAATTGATTGATCGGCAGAGAGCACTGAGAGCTAGTCAGGAAGCAACATAACATGGATATCAAAATTATCAGAAGAGTTCAACAGATTCGGCAGGAAAACCAGACTTAACTACCCACATTAAATGATTGGGTGGAAGAACCCTGTCCTGCTGGTGCAGGAAACACCAGCATGCAGGACCAGTGAGAGGGTGTGTATCAGCATCTTCAGTGCCTTGGGTGCAAGGGCATCATTGTCTTTTTCTGCATCCTGTCTTTGGGGGTTTCCTGCGCTGGCAGGACAGAATTCTTTTAACCTAAGTGATTTTAAAAAATCAAATGAGGGGAAATGACATCAGATTGTTTTTTATTACTAGGATTTTATTAGGATTAATTAGTTTCAAGAGGAAGTTTATATATATATATATATATATATATATTTGTATCTTGCACAAATAGCTTAAGGCTGTGTATGACAATGTTTACATGCCAAATTAATGTTTACAAGGTGAAATATATATATATATATATATATTCATACCACTGAAAAAGTACAAACATATAGGATTCCATATTAACAGAAATGTATCTTCTGTTTGCGGTAGTGGTAGTGATGATGGTGGTGATAGAGAAAGTTAAGCTGAGAGTTGAATTTATTGGATTGATTTTTGTTATAAATTTATATATTTTTTATTTTTATAAACAACATTGATCATGTTTCTCCAATGCCCAACAAATGTGTGTGTGTGTGT
>NC_056570.1:3495108-3511665 GCF_013358625.1 Macadamia integrifolia | reverse complement strand
GCATTATGAATATGAAAACACATAGAGAAATTTAAGGAATCAATGGGACTGAGTCGTGTCATCGGTATTGTTGCACTCACTTATTAGGCATTCATGATAAAACAACCCCGCAGGTGTTCAGGTCATTATTGCACTTGCTTATCGGGCCACATTGAGATACTTCAGAGTTGTACTCTATTATTATTATTATTATTATTATTATTATTGTTGTTGTTGTTGTTGTTGTTGTTGTTGTTGTTGTTTGGGTGAGGTAAAAAGAGTTGTACTTGATTAATTGTAACAAAACTATGAATAATGAAAGCCAAGATCAAAAGAAAATAGAATTTGAGATTTTCTCTCAAAACTATTAAATAAATGAGTTGAACACCCTCTCAATATACAGGAGAAAAATAGACAACACCAAGTGTTGTCTTCAAAAAACGTACATACTTAAACACCATGTCTTTCCCACATGACATGCCTGTTGGGTCACATTTATTGGTCATTTAGATACCCATAAGAAAATACATTACCTTCTAACAAACCTTTTATAAAAGGAAAATCAATATTTTGAATCATCTCTTTTTAAACCATTTAAATTCCAATTGTTAGATAAAACGTTAACAACCCAAAAAATTTGCTCATTTAAACATGTATAAAATGACTCAGAATTTGAATTGGACGACCACAAATACAATTAAACATTTCAAGAACGATAGGAAAATGAAAATGAACAATACAAGTTTAAACATTTAAATTTGAAAAAGCTATCGCATCGAAAAAAATAACAATAATACATATAAATTGAGAAACCAACTCATGTCTTATTAATTATATATTAATATTTGATGTGTATGTCATAAGGTTTTGTAATAATATATTTTTTAGAAATAAAAGTTTAACTTTTTTTTTTTAAGTGTCATTTTTCCACTCAAAAAGAGGCAACCTTTGTTTTAGACACACATAATTTTTTGTTGTTTTTCAGCTATGCATCATGTATTTGTTAGCCTTCAACTTTTGGACGCCAACCCACTTCGTAGTCCTTATTTTTTTAATACTTGATTTTGCAATTTGGCCAACTCCAATGGGGATGAAACTTATACATGTGAACAAGGGATAACCTCATCTTATATGTCAAGTGATAGAACCAAGGCCCGCCTAGAGTACCCTTTCTAAACTATTCCCCCTGGAAATACCTAGAATAGGCTAGAAATACTGCTCATCTTTTTTTGATAAAGAAATACCGTTCATCATTATTTAAATCATCCCCCAGATGTTTGACGTTTTCAAATAATCTTCCAAGAATCTCGTTGATATGTTCAAAAATAGGATCGATCTGAAAAATTAAGCTAAGACTCTGTGATGATGTAGTCATGTTCATGAAAGACATTAAGGCTATGTCTGGTATGCATTCTCAGTATAGATTCTAGTTCTCGAATAAATTCAGAATGTGTTCTAGAACTAAAATCTATTCTGAGAATGCATATCAAACACATCGCGAGACAATTCATTCATGACCATGGTATTTGATGCCAATTTTTAAAACCATGATCTGAGGACCCAACCCAAGGCCAATGTGGGCTGATCTAGATCAACATCACTAGTGATAGATAACCATATCCAATACCAATAACTAAATCCATGCTTGGACAAACAGTGAGGAGGTGCTGGCGGAGGTTGTTCTCCCCAAAGAGAACATTTCTCCAAACCCTTATTACGTGTGTGGCAATGCATGGGTATGTGAGGATTGGGATGGGTTGTGGTGACTAGGGAAGCCTTTTAATTGTGAAGTCTTAATTCCTAAAGAACCACATGCCCTTAGCATGAATCCCGGTTTGAGGATTGGAATCATGGTTTTAGGTATTGGTATTGGATCAACTGTATCGGTCATTTCGTATCGATATTGATACGTAATTGATATTGTATCGGTGGTATCAAAACAAAGGATGGTAAAATAATTAAAATAAAAAAGGGAGAGGCCCTAAAAGGCAATGTGGCCCCCAGTGGGAACAATAGTAGAAGCATTAATATTGACAGAATTTCTATCTTTCATGAGAGGCAGAGCAGTCATTTCACCCCTCAGTGTGTAGATATTGATCTTACGAGGATAAAATGGTTCGATTCAGAGTATCCATATCCATATGGGCCAAGATAGACTTAGGTATCCAATATCATGAACTAAATCTCTGATCAGGATTGGCATCATCCGTAAAAATGTCATACGAGTTGATAGATTCAAATTAGTCGAAATTATGATCGATTTCAGCCAATTTGAATCTGATTTCAATTCCAATTTTAAGAGGAAAAAAAATTTGGTGGATAAGGGTACAAAATTCTATTTCCACACGTCTAGGTTTGCATTCTATTTCTATTCATCACTCATCCACCTTCCCATGCATTATGCTTTTTTTTTTAAAAAGAGTTTTCTTCGGCATGGCTCAAGGAACAACCACTTATAAAAATCAAAACTTCAAAAGGGAAGCATTAAATGAAGGGTAATTTACAGCGCCATCCCTTGAAGAATGCCACAATTAAAAGATCACCCCCTGTGTTTCACCAAATTAGACTCAGACCCCTACCGTTAGTCACTGTTAAGAAATATACCATATATGCTGATGTTAGTAATTATATTTTATTTTAAATACCAAAATACCCTTATTAAATATTAAGTACTTAAAATACCCTTATAATAATTTCTATTTCTTTCACCCGGCGACTGGTTGGGTCAAATCGTTGCAATGCAAATTGAGAGCCTTCGAAGATGTTTACCATCCAAACCCTAAGCAACTCAACCATCTGATCGCCTCTTTGAGTTGCAGAGAGAGCGTTGAGAACCTCAAGGATGTGGTCGACACCACCCAGAAGAAGCCCATGAAATCAAACCCACCATCGCTGCCCACCCCATCCAATCAAAGACACTCAGGTTAACTCATAAATTCTGAAGCTAGTTCGAACCCATCAAATCTGGTCCGACGCACTATCTCCTCACGTACTTCTTGAACATCAGAACCCTTCTTCCCAACGCTCACCGAGCTGCCAAAGGGACACACTTCTCACAATGTTGTGGAGATAATCTTCCACACGAGCTAGTCGCCTAAGGTATTCTCTAGTCTGATCGATATGTTGTTCAAGGTTCAACACCTGCCCAAGACGGTAGCACGGTTCGAGAGATGGTGAAGTCTCGTGCTAGTGCAGACAAACTGAATAGCGACACTAGCAGCGGTGGCAGTGGTGGTGGCGGCGACAGTATTAGTGGTAGTAGTATAGAGGATAATGTGCAGTGCATTGCGGATGGAAACGAGTTGATGAGATTCCATTGCCTGGGCCCCACCACGGGATGGATCTACGATGCCGGTGGCATGTGTACATTTTTCGACGAAAACACAACTATATGGACTTTCTGCGGCAGCGGATTAGCTCACGAGAGTGCTGCCTGTCAAGTCGGTATTCCAAAAGCAGAGTCCACGCATGGTATGATAAAAAAGGACTGACCATCGGTCCCAACCAACAACAAGGTCCTACCCCTAGCCTACTTCTGTCTCGCTGGTCCCTTCGCCCGGCTCATTGATTGTCTCATCTCAAGTCAAGGAAGCGTCTGAACTCTTGATCGCAGGTATGGAGAGAAGGAGAGAAGAGAAAGAGATAAGGAGAATGAAATGGTAAAATGGGGTATTTTTGGGATAATGAAAATGGGTAACTCATCAGTGTTTTACTCATAAGGGTAAAAACGCCATTTCATAATATTTATTAACAGTGACTGACGATAAGGGGTCTGAGTCTAATTTGGTGAAACATAGGGGGTGGTCTTATAATTGTGGCATTCTCCAGGCGTTGTAAATTACCCTTAAACGAATGGAAGCAAGTTACATGGACCGACTGTTACATGAAAAACAGGTTGTATTGGACCGGCTTTGTCTATAGGGTACCTATAATAGGGGTAGGGCTTAAAATTTTATAGCCCATTTATGGCATACATGGATAAAAGAAGATGTGTTTATTTCAACCATTGCATTGAGAGGGTGGTTTATAGATTAGTCATATATCAAATTTTAAAGTTTAATTCAATCAAATATTCATCTATGTTGAAGTGTACGTGTATCCCTATATATGGAGGTCAGCTAAGTTTGTATATGTATGGCAAACGCTCAATGCATGTCGCTTATTGTTTTTAAAAATGCCCCTTTGGGGGCTCTAAATGGTAATGAGTGAGACATGTATTGAACAACAACTATATATCACAGTTAATGAGTTGTAATGTGCAAAAAACACATGCTCACCAGGATATCTCAATTTCGAACCTCCTCACTATTACCTACTTCCCTCCCTACCTATATATATATATAAAGGGTTTAAATCAGTAATCAATATTAATGGTATTAGTCGTAGTTGATACCGAAATGGATACAAATAATCGTATAGGGTAAAATTGGACAGTTTTGCCCTTCATTTTGGATAAAAAAATATTTTGTTGGACAATTTTCCTCTCTGATATGTATTGTTCCACCAATCTTATGTTGGTTAAAATACAACATCAACGTAAGCCAATACCAATACTTAGAACCATGCTACCCATATATGTTTAATTTAACTATACACCATGTATGACCATGCATGTATATTGACTTTTTTTTTTTTTTTGGCCAAGTAGAGATCCACAAAGGAGTCAACAGGAGTCCAAGGCACACTTCTTGGAAACACAAGGAAATTAGTATAAACCAAACACCGATGCACTTGAGAGGAGTTGATCAAGTGACCAACCCTCAGGCAAGGTGCATGTATATCGATTACTCTATATTGTTGTGCTTTCTCCCTAATCCTAAGGTTGTCAAGGACAGTTTGAATTGGTTGGACGGATTGAAATGACCGGTTCAGCCTAGACCAAACCAAATTGAAGCCTTATTAGTTTGGGTTTTTATCGAAAGATAGAAATCAAACAAATCAGACCGATCAAAATGGTTGGAAAGCAGACCGAAGTTGATAAATACTCGAGATCATACCGATAATAACCTAAAAAGAGAAACTAAAATTTTCCCTATTGATTCCTCATGTATACATGTATGACCGATATTGGACCAGATCGGACCCCATTGTAGCCCGATTACAAATTCATAACAAAAAAAATCGATAAAATCAGATCAAGCCAAACCAAAACTGAAACTAATTGAAACTGAAAGTTCCTGAATGGTTTGGTTCTAGGTTGGCCTAATAATAGACCAAAACCTATTCAACATGACCAAAATCGAACAAATTGACCGATTGACACTCTTATCTAGTCCCAACTTTCAACTCGCACGATCTAAGGGTGAAATTTGGGAACATACTAAAGTCCTATAGGGGTTGTGAACCCTAGGATGGAATGGTGATAGTTCAAGCTTGGTGGATGAAACCTTTCTCTTGAATCCTTCATATAATTTTGGGCATGCACTTCTAGTTTAGTAGCAGACAGTTACATATAAGTGCTACCGTGAGTCCAACGAAGGTAACTATTTTCTCATTCGACCCTCTTACCTTCTATCTTCTTGATGGAAAAATTGTAATTAATAGTATTACATAAGTGCGATCCACTAGACTGCCCCTTGTGAGTCCCTTGTCTGACCTCCATGTGGGTGCCTCTCATTGGCTCTTGAGTCCTCTTGACCCTTGCTGGCTCGGTGGCCTTTCAACTAGCATAAAAAAAAAATATCATATGATTTTGGATTCCGCAACGTCACAAATTACCGTGACATGAATAACAACTCATAAATATCCATAAAATAAAATATCTGGTTACTAATTGTCCGCGCTTCAGTGATTCCAGTTATCTGGTGGGCAGAGAGAGAGAGAGAGAGAGAAGCCCTGGGCAAACCAGGGTTCTGTTTTCCCATATCTTATGTTTGTACATCTCTATCTCTGAAAAAATATTATTTATTTATATTATATGTATGTTCTTAGTAATGGTAAGGTTTAAGGTATCATGGAATCCCTTTATCTGTGTTTAAAGTTATTATATACAGGAGGAACATACTTCCTTGTGGAAGAAAAAATATCAAAAATTCAAGCTGTTCTTATCTTTTTCATGTAAAATCTGAATCCCGATAATCCATTTTGTCTTTCTTATTTTGTTTTCTCATTCTCACAATCCCTTTTCTCTTTTTGATTTTATTGTAGTTTTCCGACGGATGAAATGCTAATGAGGGAGAGAGATGAAGAGATTATTTCCATTTCAGGTAAGTTTGTGACCTTTCCTTTCTTTGATAGTCCTTCAAGCTTTTAGGGTTTCCTCTTTGGGTTTTCGTTTTCGGATGAATTGGATTGCTTTATGCATTGTTTTTTGGGTATCTGCAAGTGGGTTTTGCGAATTGGGATTCGTTGTTGCTCTGGTGTTTGTTTCCCTATACTCTTTTCTGGTTTCTTTGAGCTTAGATTTTGTGAAGTTTAATGAATTTTGTTTGCTATGAGCTTTGTAGAATATGTGGTTCTTTCAGTTAGTTTCGAACTTCTAATGATTTTTCTTACTGGACGTTTGGACTGATTTGTTATATTTCTGTCATTTTTTCTATTTCTCGTTTTGTATTATTTTTGTTAGCGCTTGATGGTCGTTTGAGCGTTGAGAACTACGATTTCGGGCAGATTTTGCATGTTGCTGCATCGTTGGCTATGGGGTTT
Organism: Macadamia integrifolia; assembly: GCF_013358625.1. Classification (NCBI taxonomy): domain Eukaryota; kingdom Viridiplantae; phylum Streptophyta; class Magnoliopsida; order Proteales; family Proteaceae; genus Macadamia; species Macadamia integrifolia. Next base: position 3,505,041 of record NC_056570.1, on the reverse strand, counting down.
ATTTTATTTTACCCCAAATGGACTCGCTTATACAAGAGGTCGATGCCATTATTTATCTCATCAATACGATGCCATTATTTTTCTCATCAATGGTTATTGCAGGGTTCGATCAAACCGGACTATTGGAAAGTCATCATTCGTTTGATTGAATGAAGTACATTTGCATGCATGGAGGGAACCGGTGAAGAGGTGACTGCAAATGATGTGGCAGAGGGTGAACATCTCAGATGGCAATATAACAATCAACCCTTGAAACCAGACGGCTACAATATGTTGGAATCTTCATCTATGTTTATACCTCCTGGTAGTGATTGGCCCGGGGCCTCACCTCAAGTGTATAGAGATGCCTTAGAGGGTCAGAGTCTGAAAAACTCTGTAGCTGGATCTGAACCGTCTGCTTCTCACCCTTTCTCGATGAATGATTCTGGGGTCATGGTCGAAGAGTTAACGGTGAAAAATTACAAGAATCCAAATCTAGCAATGGTTGGCAGCTCAAACAGTACAGAAGAAACGGAGAATTGGGACCAGCAGTGGGAAATTTTTCATAAGCTGGCAGGTGGCTTTGGAAGTGAGAATTTGCAAGGAGATATGGCTACCAGGGACAAGGACCCACCAATGGCAAGCAACAAAGATGAGGTAAGGAGCATGTTTCCCCCTGAGATTGGGGTTCAAAAGCCTTCACCCAATAAGCATTCTAATCAGGGCCATGCTGAGATCTCCAAACAATTAACCACTACTAACAGAGATACTACCGCAAGCAATGCATTATCACCTGGAGGTGTTAGGAGTAAGGTTCTATCATCATCCGGCTTTTCTCAGTTTTTTCTGAAGAATACATTGAAAGGGAAGGGAGTTCTATCTAGATATCCGGGAGCTCAAGATGGTATTGCTGTTGCAGTCACAGGCAAGAATAATGGGAAGACTACATGTGCCACTGGTGTGGCTTCTGATGCATCTCTTGATGCAAGTGCAAAAGCAGAAGATCCTCCCCCACAGGCCGGAGCTGGCATTGGTCCCACTATGATTCATGGTGAAATTAGTTTAAGGGAGTGGCTGAAGTCTAGGAGTCATAAAATAAATAAAGTTGAAAGCATCCATATATTTAGGCAGATTGTGGAGCTGGTTAATCTTTCACACTCTCAAGGAGTTGCTTTGCCAGATGTACGTCCATCTTGTTTTGTCTTGTTGCCAACAGGTCGGGTTAAATATATTGGTTCACTGGCCCAAAGATTAGGGTGTGTCTTAAATCAAGATATTCCCTACTTGGAACATCATTTGAGTAGGAAGAGACCCTTTGGACAGGGTATGCATACTTATAATTCCATAAAACATAAAAAATATAGTGAGCAGATGATGATTGTTGGACAACAGCCTCAATTTCCGGCTAGATCTGGTTTCAAGTATAAAACAGTAAAAGAGGGTGATATTAACAATATGGCTGTACAGGAGTCAGGGTATGGTCTTAGTGATCGATACAACTCAAATATAGAAAGCAATACTGTAAATAAGTTTGGAGCGCCGGTTATATTTAAGTCCACTCAACAGCTGATGACATCTAGGCATGTTCAGTTGGAAGAGAAGTGGTACGCTAGTCCAGAGGAATTGAATGACCGGGAGTGCAATTTTTCGTCAAATATCTACAGTCTCGGTGTTCTTCTATTTGAGGTGCAAATATAATCTAATTTGGCTCTCTTTATGCATTTAAATTTTATGTTAAATTGACTGCTTATTGTCTTACCTTTGATTTTTAATAGTCACTACCTTGTTTCCTTTATGGTAATATAACTAAGACATGGTCTGTAGCCTGGACTTGGACACATTCTTTTAATTTGCTGTTAATAAATGGATACATGTCACTTGTCAGGCATGGTGACGTCAAAGATGTGATGCCATTATACATTGTCACTGTTACACCCTTGTGAAGAATAATATGTTACTGTACAAGTATTCATTGAAGCAGTACTTGGATCTTATATAAGTGGCACATATCACATACATGTGAAGCTGAAAAGAGAAAATGTGAATGTTTCTTGATATTTGCTTCAATTTGTGTCTGGGCCATGAGTCCGCTACTGACACACTTTTAGGAAATGAAATGTTCTTTAGTATACTCTGTTGTCGGTTGATGAGTTCCTGAAACTTGTGAAATATAATGAAAGGTAATATCCATAATCTCTATCCATTATGTACAATTTTGGATGACTTTTACATGATTTTTTGAGAGTGAGGGTGGAGTTGCCCCATTGCAACCTAGTGCTCCGAGTTGGGAAAGAGCCTCTCCACAAAGCAGGGGTAAGGCTGCGTACGTATGACCCTCTCCAACCCTGCAGTGGTGGGAGCCTTGTGTACTGGGCAGTCTGGCCTAGTGGGTACACCCTTGTACATGATTTTTTGAGAGTACGATATGTGGAAACATGTGCAAGTGTCATTTATCAAAATGGATATGGAGTGTTAAACATGGCAACCTCCAGAATTCAGAAATTGGGACATGCTATATGTTTGAAGAAGTTCCTGCTGGAAGGGTAAGGGAGCTGATGTTAATACCTAGTATATGCATATAAAAGGCCATACCCCGTGCAAAAGTCTCTCGCTACAGCGAGGTCTGGGAGGGGCATTGTGTACAGAGCCTTACCCCCTGCATATATTTAGGTGTATAATAGTAATGCTAGTAAAGAGGACATAATTAAAAGAAATTGAGGACAGAAGGTAAACATTGAACTGGAACGACATTGAAATGCACAGCGTAAAAAAAAATTATCTATTCTCTATGAATGACATTTGTTTTCTTTAATCGAGTGTCCAACTGTGTACATATGTCGGACTTGACATGTGTGGACCTGTGAATAATCTACAACTGTTGTATGAACCATAGTTTTCCAATAACCGAACTGGCAATAGACAAAGTCATGTACAATAGCAGCAAAAAGTTGTTCCGGTGCTTCTGCCTATCACTTAGCCTATAAGCTACAACAACAAACAAAATACAATAAACCAAGCCTTATCCCAACTTAATGACGTTGGCTACATGGATCCAAACATAAAAAGTAAGGAACTTGTATTCTAAAACAGAGAGGGGGGGGGGGGGAGAAGAGATGAGAAAAAGAGAAAAGAGAAACATATGAGAAATGAACAATGGAACATGACAAAAAAATGAAGAATGCAATATGAAAAGTGAGAGGAAAGAGGCACTGTCCAGCAAGTCAGGAGAATCTCAGCTAAATGGGGTCGGCCATATGGATTTTGCTCTCCAATAGGCTCTATCCAAGGTCATACTCGGTACTAGACCTAAACTGCACACATGTCAGTCCTCACAACTTTTCCTATGATCATTATAGGCCTGCCCCTAGCTCTTGTAGCCCCTTCAATCTGAATCCTATCACTCCTCCTTACTAGGGCGTTGCTTAGCCCATAAACTCATTATTTAATTAATCAATTGATTACTTGTTTATTTATTTTTTGTTTCTCTTAAGATTTGGGTTGAAACCATGATCTTTGTGACTAATTTGGGCAGTTTTAATCAGTTACTTAGCGGCTTTGAATCATGGGAAGTTCATGTGGCAGCAATGTCGGGCCTACGACATCGAATTCTCCCTCCAAGTTTTCTGTCAAGAAATCCCAAGGAGGCTGGTTTCTTGCTTTGGCTTCTTCATCCCGAACCTTCTTCAAGGCCAACAACAAGGTATTCACGGTCTACTTCAGCCAATTGCTCCATTTATGTTGTAAATTTCGAAATCTATGCATTATCGATTTATTTGTGGTGGCACCCAAAAGCATGGCATGTCAGATATTGCAACTCACCAGCAAATAACTGTTAAAAAACGCAAGGATATTATTGAAAATAAAGTGATTACTGAGAACTACTGACTATGTAGACTTATGCGCAAGTACAATCAGGCAACAATGAAGATTTTGATATTCAGGTTTGCTCTCCATTGTTAAATAAAAAAAGGGATCTAACTTTTATCTCAGATAAGGCATCAACTACTACTTAACTACCATTTCTGACAGTTTTATGTTTTAGCAGATTGAATTCTCTTTTCCATAGGTATACCTGCATCCAAGGAGGGAAAACATGCATCAAAGCCTTATATATGATGAATGCCCCTTCCAGATATTTGCTATTTTATTAGAAACGAAAAACGAAAATATAAATTGCTTGTCACCCCTGCTGTTTTGGGGGAATACCATTCTCCAGCCATCCAAAGATATGCCAACATTGATCCTGCCATTAGGTATCATAATTTAATTTCAGCTACTGATCCCCAAGGGTGCACATGGCCCTTTGTTCTTTATGTTTTATTGGAAAACAAAAATTTCCCTTTTCTTCTTGAATTGATTTTGTAGGATGTAATTCATTTTTTTCCACAACTAAATCCAATTGTGATGAGATGTAATCTCTTAACAGTTGCAGTGACACTCAACCGCCTTTCCTTTACCTTTGGCATTAAGGGCATCCACCCGTCCGATGGTGTGGTGAGAGTGGCTCAGTGCTTACCACTATGAGATCTAATGCTTGAGATGAGATATTATCATCTATTTTGTTTAGAGAGATCTATCCACCTTTTACCCTTGGAATTTAACACCTGAGATTGGATCCTCCCACATTTTGTATAGTCTAATCTCTCTAATCTACCCATACGCTCCATCTATTGCAATCCTATTCCATATTATTGTGGTCAGTGTCAGCTCTGGCAGTGTTTTTTTTTCTCGGTTGTACTTGCTCTTCAAAGGCAACTTTTGTATGTAGTCTGTTTCTTGATATTTATCTTTCGCAAACTTGTCAAGTTTATAGGAGTAGTTGTCCTGTGTTTTTAGAGATTAGATAACGACTTCAATGTCCTTGTGTTTTTTTTTTTACCCCCAGGAAATTGTTGAAAATATGTTATTATGTTGTGTCTGACAGGGGAATCTTGCAATTTGATCTGGTAAATGAATCCCGAGAAAATTCATATGGAGGTGATATGGCATCATCCGTTGAGGAAGATGATGCTGAATCAGAGCTGTTACTGCATTTTCTTTTATCTCTCAAGGAACAAAAGCAGAAGCAGGCGTCCAAGTTAGGTGAGGACATTGGATGCTTAGAAGCAGATATACAGGAGATTGAGAAAAGGAACTTATCAAGAACAACAAATGCTCTTTCTCAAACGCTCAAGGAGTCCACTAGTGCAAGAGAATTCGGGTTCCTTAAGGAACCTTTATGCTCAGTTGCACTTTATAGGTCATCTCCCACATCTAATAAGAATGAAGAGAGGTTGATGAAGAATATAAGCCGGCTTGAAAATGCTTATTTTTCTATGAGGTCTCAAGTCCAGATTCAAGATACTGATGCTATAACACGGTCAGATAAAGAGTTACTGAAGAACCGAGATAGATGTTTCTCAATTCAAAATGAAAATGAAGGGTGGGGCGTTAACCAAACTAATGATCGCGTTGGAGAATTTTTTAGTGGCTTATGCAAGTATGGTCGCTATAATAAGTTTGAAGTTCGCGGGATATTAAGAAATGGGGATCTTCTCAACCCAGCAAATGTGATTTGCGCATTGAGTTTTGATCGGGATGAGGACTACTTTGCTACTGCTGGGGTATCAAAGAAAATTAAGATATTTGAGTACTGTGCACTCCTCAATGATTCTGTCGATATCCATTACCCAGTTATGGAAATGGCAAGCAAATCTAAGCTCAGCTGGGTTTGCTGGAACAGCTATATTAAGAATTATTTGGCTTCAACTGATCATGAAGGTGTGGTTCAGGTGTGTATTTCTTTTGCATTAAACTTTGTGAGACAAAAGTACTTCAGTCAGGACGGGTAGGCCTATCGAGTCCCCATTAATCCCACCCTTCTCATATACATTTTAGAGATGCTGAGTGGTATTACATATTTCTCCCAGTTCCAACTTGGAGGCATTTTTCCTTGTTCAAGATGAATTGGATTGAATAGTGGGCTTGTGCTGGTAACAATTGGTCAAGTTGCATCTCTATCCATGTATGTATAGGTTGGCTGTCATTTAAAGTCTGGAATTCTGTATGTCCTGAACCAACTGCATATGTTAAATTAGAACTATTTTTTATACATAAAAATAAATAATAAATCAAAGAATGTTCATTGGTCACCCTTTTGCATATTAAGTGCATGTTTGAGAGATCTTCTCGAAGAGGCTGGACCTCGGTGCAGCAGTAAGCTTGCTCCATTACGACCTAGTGGTCGCGGGTTCGAGTTAGGAAAATACCCTTACACAAAGAGGGGTAAGGCTGCATACATTATGACCCTCCCCAAACCCCACAGTGGCGGGAGTCTCATGCACTGGGTTTGCCCTTCTTTTTGTTTGTTTCATAGAGCTTCTCCAGCTTCAACTTTCGGATTCTAGAAGCCAGATTCTGTGAAAATTAGAGGGTGGGTGGTTAAGAAAGGGGTCATTCAATAAGATTATTTTTATTGGAATCTTTAGCATCAGAAGCTGGAGATATGGCCCATTTCCTGCATCTGGAGAAAATGGCACCTATCGCTTCAAAGATTCAAAATGAAATAATCTTATTGGGCATACCATTTTTTACCCATAAGAATTGCAGAAGCAGAACGTAGAATCCCATCCAAACATGCACTAATCCTGGAGCAGCTTCCGCAGTCCACACAATTTGGGTGTGAGAAGCTCCCCCAAATATGCCATAAGTACCTGGGTGATGCCTAGTTTTTGCCTGGCAGATACCCCCCACCCCAACCAGTGAATATTTATTATCCGTAAATATCCATGCAAAATGTTTCACCTGAAAGGAAGCATTAGAGCACCAGATATTATTGTGTTAGAATGGCTCCTAAAAGAGGTGGAGCTAGAGTCTAATCTGCCAAACACACCTGGAAATAGAAAAGTTCAAGAGTTTTAGAGAATGACTCAGAAGGCGATCTGTTTGGTTTAAGAACCCACCATTTAAAGCCTTTATTTCACTCAATCAAGCCATCCATCTTATTCTCCCTACTTTTCCAAAGATGTTATATTCACCTTAGGTTGTTTTACCTCGAAATACCTGCTGGCTAACTTGAAGTCTTAAACATAAAAAAACAATGGACCAATAAACTGGATAAAGTGGTTCTAATGAGCATACTTCTCCACACTGATGAGAAGTCTTTTTTTCAATAACTTGGATAATTTCTTGGTGAACCTCTTTGCTGTGAATCCCAAAGTAGCATTTACTATATTTATGAATCGTTTTCTCTTTTTCCAAACAACTGTTACTCTAAAAGGTTTTTGTTATTTAAAGTTTAAACATTTTCCTTTTCATGTGTCATAATTTTGATTCACATGGATGGAGTGCAGTTGTGGGATGCAAGCACTGGTCAAGGTTTTTCTCGATTTACAGATCATAGAAAGAGAGCTTGGTCTGTCGACTTCTCTCAATTGGACCCCACCAAATTAGCCAGTGGAAGTGATGACTTTTCTGTGAAAATATGGAGCATAAATGAGGTATGCTTTTTCCTCCGCTTTAATCATTTATTTATTGTCTTCACAAGTAAGAAAGTCACTAGACAAAAATCTGTGTTGCAATCAGAGTGAGTTCTTTTTATTCCATTTTCTTTGTTTTTTATGGAAGAAGGTGAAAGAATGCATGGAGATTGAGCTCAGCTACGCTTTATGCTAATTACAAAAATACATGGAAATTCAAGAAGGAAACAAACGGGAAAGCAATTAATTATGTGAAAAGCTTATCTGTAGGGAAGAAGTTTAAGAATCTTAAATGTTCAAGGAGACAGAGGAATCAACTAATTTTGAACAAGAAGTGGAAAATTGAAAATCTCGTTATTTGGAGAGGAAATAATTTCAAAAAACCTTTAGTATTTGAAGAAAAAATGGAGTGATTATATTTAAGATATCCAGAACTTTAGCTTTTTGAGTTTTTAATATCAAAGAGTAGGAACATCATGAATTCTCCTATTGTAGTCCTGAGTTTTTCTTTCTTTCTTTCTTCTTTTTTTTTTTTTTTTTTTTGGCTAATTGTACATCCTTGTGTATAGCTGAGCTGTATGGTTCTCCTTTAAACTTCTGGATTTGCAGCTTGCCCATTTTCATTAATTCAGTTAACAAGATCCCACCCCACACAAAACTTTTAGATGATGAACATCCCGACTCTCCCCAGACCCTGCAGTGGTGGGAGCCTCGTGCACTGGGTACTCCCTTTAGATGATTAACATCCCTCATCTTCCATTTCTGGAACCTCTTGTGGTCCTGTAACTTCTGATATGATTTGGACCAAAGAAACACAGAAATTTTTTCATACATATAGTGCTTTTATTTCTGAAAATTTATGTATCTGCCTTTTGAAATATTGCACTTTTATTTGTGAGATGTTCATGTTTGGATAGGATGACAAGAATAAGCCAGTTTGGATAGGATAGTGGGAGTAAGTCATCCTCCTGCCTGTATCTACATTTAAATTGTGGCCTGTCTGTTATCACAATTCCCTGGTCGTGGGAGGCATTCAATTGGTCAAATTGGTTGGATTAAATGATCCAATCCTATTCTTCCTTTTTCATTCGGTTAGATTCAGGTAATTCAGGTCTAACCTCCTGATACGCCAAAGATTTGAGGGTAATAGTAGGATTTGCCCTAGTCTCTAGTTTTCGGGAAGCCCATCGATGGTGGGCCATGTTGCACAGGCAGGTGGGATAGCTATGTGTATTTTCCGGATTCCCTGTATATTTTTTTCAAACTCAGGTTGTGCCTTAAGTGAATATGTCGCTTCCTCATGCAATTTTTCAATATAAATACTTGAGATGTATGCTGAATGCATAATCTTTTTACAGAAAAACTGTATTGGGACGATTAGGAATGCTGCTAATGTCTGCTGCGTTCAGTTCTCTTCTCATTCCTCCCATTTGCTGTCCTTCGGTTCTGCTGATTACAAGACCTTGTGCTTTGATCTTCGGAATACAAGAATTCCTTGGTGTACATTGGCTGGGCACGGGAAGGCTGTTAGCTATGTGAAGTTCTTAGATGCGGAAACCCTTGTTTCTGCATCCACTGACAACACCCTAAAGCTTTGGGATCTCAAAAAGACAAGTTCTAGTGGGTCATCAACAGCTGCTTGCAGTCTAACTCTTAGTGGTCATACTAATGAGAAGGTTAGTTTCTTTATTTTAGATATTACTTGCATTTGTCCCTTAAAAATGCTGGCTTATCTATTGACTTTTTTCCTGTTGTTTCCTCAGAACTTTGTGGGCTTAACCGTTTCTGATGGATATATAGTTTGTGGTTCAGAAACAAATGAGGTATATTAGTTTATATCTCAGAATCAAGTTCAATGTTTGGTATTTCAATTTTAGGGGACGTCATGTAGCCCAAAGCTAAAGGCTTGCTGCCAGAGTGAAGATGTGGGGTTAAATTTGGGAGGACACTTCATGCAAAAAATGCTGAAGGGTAGGACCGACCCCAATCCGCTCTTTGGAGAACCGCAGGACTTGCACTGGGAACGGCCCGTTTCTGGTTGGAGTTTTGAACTATTCGTATTCTATGAATAGTTTTACGCTAGCACATTGTGATAATTGGACCACTGTTTTATGGATTTCTATCTAGGTCAAATAACTGTAGAATGTGATAGATGGTCATTCAATTGATGTGAATAGTGTACCATCACCAATACTATTGGGTGCCTAATCATCAAACTGATATTGGCATTTTATGCGTTGACAATGATGAGGATTATGATGAAAAAACAACTCTGCTGTGGCAGGATAAGAGTTTTTTTTTTCTGGTCTGTCCTTAGCCCTGTCTACAAATGATAAGCCATGTGAAGTGTCAATCCTCCTTGCTATGGGTCCAAATTTTGAGTATTGTAAACCAAGAAGGTTGCTTGGTTGGATAATCCAAACATAGAGTTTCCAAGTTTGTTTGTTTTTGTTTTTGTTTGCGGGGGGTGTTTTTTTTTTTTTGGGGGGGGGGGGGG
>NC_056570.1:3486916-3495088 GCF_013358625.1 Macadamia integrifolia | reverse complement strand
GAGGTGGCAATTCAAAGTTTGAGGACTTAACTCTTTCATTTTTTTTTATTGTTTATCCTTCAGGTCTATGCTTATTATAGATCTTTGCCTATGCCCATCACTTCTCACAAGTTCGGCTCTTTTGATCCTATTACTGGGAAAGAGACTGGTGATGACAATGGACAGTTTGTTTCCAGCGTCTGTTGGAGAGGAAAGTCAAATACGGTTGTAGCTGCCAACTCCAGTGGAAGTATAAAACTGTTGCAGATGGTGTGAGCAGTGTGTTAACAATATATGTTCAACCAAGGAAAGATGGACAGTTCTAAAGCTGAAGGTGCACATTTTTGTGGTCCCAAAGATTCATCGAGTCCTTGAGTGTGTGTAAGTATGAGTGGTCTGAAAGAAGTCACTGTAAGATGAAGACCCCAACCAGAAGAGAAACTGAGCCATCGAATTCACTCATAGTTCAGTTGAACTGGGATTTGTATCTGACTTCACTCGAAAAGCAAGGGTCTGAGCCACCAGAAGCCACAGATGGGGTTGAATAGCGCCACCAATTACACAGCATCAACTGTATGAGGTGTCAGGTTTTTCTTCCTCACCATGCAAAAAAGGCAGTTGGGTTGAACACCTCTTGCTGTGCTTTATAATAGAGTGAAGAATTTGAAGGGACTACAATGAGCAATGTGTGGCTGATACTGTATCTTCTACCACCAGTTAGTGCTCGAGGCTTACATACCAAAAACAATTGCTACCCAAACAAGAGAGGATGCTCAAGATACAGCAGGTGCTTTTGTGGACCACTTCTTTATAAACCGAGGTTTGAGGCTTGAAAAACAAGGTGGGGTGGTGGAAACATGGAAAAGATCACTACAGAATCCCAATTGTTATTGTTTCTGTACTTATGCTCAACCGGAAAAGGAATGCGTGACCAATCTTTTTAACCAGTATTCTGAAGGCAGTCCAGGTTTTCAAGGAAGGAAATGAGCATTTAACAGTTTTTCACATATTCCAAAATGTCCCAATTTGAATTATACCAATGTATATTATTGCCAAATTAATGATCCCAAGTTAAGAGTATTTACATTATATACAATCAGCTTCTTCTTCTATTTTTTTTCTCAGATCTTACAGCTTATTGTCAGTATCTCCAATTTTTAAGATTCTTTTTCATCTAAATGTATGTCCACTTGATCCATAAGAAGGTTAAATCATCCAAATGTGTACATCCATGCACAAATGATTGTTATAAGGTAAGAAAATATACTGGTGGACTCTGACTTTGCATTAGGCTGATACCTTTATGTTCATCTATTCTGTGGGCATGATCAAATGCCTGGTCACATGTGTCTGCTTGTATGCTAAATCAGGCTTCAGTTGGTTCTGGGAAAAATCATGGTAGGAGGAATATTATAATGTGAAATTAATATGAAAGAAAGGATTTGACTTCAGATTTTTCCTTTTACATGGTAGTAATTGGAAACACAACAACAACAACAACAAAGCGTAGCCTTATCCCAACTAAATGGGGTCTGCTACATGGATCCACAAGTATTTGAAAAGAAAAAACAAAAAACACTTTGGGACATCCCACTCACGAACAATCGGCAACTTGGATCCTAGCCCTCCAGGCAACTCTTTTAGATGCCATACTTGGGTGAAGATTTAACTCATATCATTTGGAAATATGATGCATACTACATCTGATTTTACAAAGTACAATTAATATACCTTACCTTCAATTTTGATCTTCTCAATCAAAAAGTGGTAGGACTTATGGTCTTACTGGCTTGTATGGTGGAACAAAATACAACTTCACTTGCTCTCTCACTGATCAGTAACACAGTTTCGGCCCAAAATCTAATCAGTAAGATGCACAGTGTGAGTAGGAAATCATAAGTAAGACTCAGGTGATGTCACTCAAGGGATACAAGATTCAAGAACATTTGACAACATCTATTGAGCAGTGGCTCCTCTCCCTTTTTTCCCCTTGGGGAGGAAGGGTGGGTGGAGAAGCAATTGTCCATCCATGAGTGCAAAGTAGCCCAAAATCTAGGCCTTGCAAAAGGAAATCCCTTCCTCTTTCAAGTACAGCAATGTGGTCATATGCCATGAAACTTTTTGACAGGAACACTGATGTTAGCAGCCAAGCTTGCAATTTACACGACTCTCAATACCTCAGTTAGTCAAAAGTTGATAGAAGATGATGGATGGGAAACTTTTTGAAGCTCAATCATGGAGAACTTTGGCGAACTACCAGTTTGTGTTGAGATGTCCTCAGGGGGGAAAGATGGTGCCTTTTATGAAACTATGCTAACTCAGAATCCGAGGCATGACCAGATGTTCTCCGCCTGTGTGGGCTCATCACTACTGAAAGCTGGCTCTCAGAATGCATCCTCAGACTGCGAGCAGATTGGGTCTGTTGTGGAGGTCTTAGTGCTCGTCCTTTTGGTGTTCCTGATAGAAAACAAAATGCACATAGTATGGTGTTAGAGAATATGGTAATGAAATCTGGTATCTAAATTAAATCTCTGGAATTTAGAATAGTTTGAGAAATTCCTTCGCTGTCATTTTAATTTATTATTTGCTTAAATATCCTTGGCATATGTATGGATAACTAGCATAATTGTTATCATTTCATTACTCTCTGCATTATAATGAGCCTATCAGTATCATGCTCTGGAAGAGTTCCTTCTTTTACTCAAGTCTGTTACAAGTGCAAACTTCAACAGTTCTTCATTTCCATTCACTATATACATGTGTACATGTTAGTTCCAATACCAGATACCAAAAGGAAATTGCTGATCAGTATTGAACTGTATATAGTGATGGCTTGAGGACCATCAGACTCAAAATCTAATATTTTGTTTTCATTCTGTGACTTAGAGACTTATGTGCAGATCATATAATGCAGGACTTGAGACACTGTCTACAAAAGTATTTGAGAACAAGGATGACAAAAATGTGAGTAGTTTGGATGTATTGGTTATCGACAACCTAAGTTTTTTTTCTGGAATGAAACCTGTATTGGTGCCTGTTGATTTTAGAGAGTTGTCTCAGGATAATTGGAGAAAATCTGTCATATATATATACAAAGCATGTTTGAAGAGAAAGCAGGCAAATTGAAGAAGAAAATTAAGCTAGGCTAAAAATGACCTGGTTGTTTGTTGGCCTTTGCATCTGTAGTCTTCTTTACCAGCAAGAGTTTCTTGTTGGTATGCTCGGAAGAGACTGGATTTTTTTTCTCGGGTGCTACAGGGAATGGATCATCCACCAGAGCTCCATTATCATCCCCACAACCTGAAGTGCCGTCACTGCCAGATTCTGAACTCCTGTCTCTAAAATTCACACTGATCCTCTCCTTCTCCATTGCCTTATAAGCAAACATTTCAAATGGGATATGTGATACTGGTGCTGGATCGAGGCTCCCTTCTACAGAAAACTTCTTGGAGAACCATGCCTCTATATCACAGTAATCAACAGGTGGAATTGGAGAGTCAGGCTGGCTATGGTCTGGGTTCAGCACTAGGAACCGTTTGATGTAGCGAAGGATCCTACAAATGGATGAGAAACTTGGACGCTGAGTCGGGTCAGTATGCCAACATTTTTTTGTCAAGTTGGTGATGTATTTTGGTGAAGAGAATGGGAAGAGTGGCCTCTCCCCTGCTCTAATGTTCCTGCTCATCTTATCTCCCTGGAGATGTGCATCTTCAAATGGAACCTTCCCTGTCAAAAGCTCAAAGCAAATCATGCCAAAGCTGTAAATATCTGCCTTCTCAGCATACTTGGAAATGGAGGCACTCTCTGGCTGTTCTTGATCTGATAGAACCTCGGGGGCGTACCAGATGACTGGTGCCTCATTTTGATTTGAAGTGGATCGATGGGTGAAGTTCTTAATGGAGGATAGGCCAAATCCTGAGATTTTAGCCTGCAAGTATCCATCAGGGGAATTCCTTGATCGAACTAGGATGTTGTATGGATTTAATTCTCCGTGGTATATCTTGTGGGAGTGGAGATACTCCATCCCTCTGGCAATTTGAAGCATTAGATCAACTGCTACAGGAATGGAAAATGGAACCCTCCTCCTCGGCCCACAAAGCTCTTTGATGTAACTGTTGAGGTCCTTGCTCATCAGCTCCATAACTAGGAAACACTCTTTCTTTTCCTCATCTGAGAACCCACAAAGGTATTGCAATATGTTAGGGTGGGTGAGGGAGGAGAGACGAGTAATCTCAGGAATCACAGGCTCAATCTCTCCGAAGAAATGTCTTACAGCGAAGCTTTCACCTAACCATTGGACTTCCTTGTATTGGCTACCGCTCCCTAGTCGTCTCCTAACCTGGTAGTCCTTTGAACCCACCAATATTGAACTAGGGAAGAGCTTCCCATCAGAGGGTTTGTTGTGGTCAAAATTCTTCAGTAGGAACTCCATGAGACGTTGCTCTTGCTTGGTTCCAGGCTCTGAACTTCTCCTTTCTCTGATTGCCTCTTGAAGAAGCCATCTATCCTCCTTCCAAACGGTAACCAGTCGATTGCAGATATCTTGAGAAACCAGATAAAGCTTCCCAAAATTCCATCGGAAGAGTTTAGGGTCCATCCACTCCCTCTCATACTTCTTTGACAAGATGACCTTCTTCTTCAGGATCTCATCCTGGTCACACCCTGAGATTTCCCCTGCATTCTCTATAGCTTCAATGACTATTGGGATGCAGGAGAGCAAGTTGTGGATGTGGAATTCGATGCATTCTGTGTTTTGCGACAAAGAGATGACTTTTCCCAGCCAATCCTTGTTGTCCATGCACTGCTGAATATAAACTTCTCCTTCTTTGAAAACATGGTAAAGCTCTCTCAATGGGTGCTCAAGGGCATTCCATTTGGTGTGCTTCTCTTCATATCTCAGATTCTGCTTGAGCTCCTCTGCGATGCCATGGAAAGCGATAGTGAAGAGATCAAAAAGCAAACAACACTGGCGCTGGTTAACCCGGATGTCTTGTTGAAATACCATGAGAGAATTTAGACTCCCCAAAACCTTCCCTATCTGTCTGAATTGATCCATATCCAGATCAGGAAAACCAGAGAAAAAAAATGCAAATTTCAGACGTGTATCTCTGCAAATCAGATATTGAATCCTTAATGGAACAACGAGTGGAGAAGAGAGAAGAAATATACAGGGGAATACAATCGTATAATTGTAATGGTAATCTTCCAAAATAGAAGGAAAAAAAATTGGAACCCACCACCAAATTCTTGTGAATATCGCAGAGAAGTTACAGGAACTGTCTAAACTTCATCAGGGAGACTCCTGAAACGATCAACATGAGGAAGAAGAGGAGTAGTTTACTTTGACCCCTTCTAGTTCATCAAGAAACTTCGGAAAGAAAGCGATCGAACCAAGAGAGTTTCTTGTTCTGGGAATTTCAGTTTGGGAGAATCTGACCAACACGTGGCAACTTTCATTAGATTGCAAGCTCAGGCATGAGCGTTGAACTAGTCCTTATTTTTTCTCCCTTTTCGGTTTTGGTCTTTGAAGACTTTCCCGCGACTTCTAATATGGACTTTCAGTTTTAAACCGTAACGACTACTTAAAATCTTATAACGGACTCAAAAGTCTACGCGTTTCATCTCTCAACGCGTTGTTCTGAAGATAGTTTCAAATTGGTCAGTTTTTTTTTTTTTTTTTTTTCCGTTTTTTAATATAATAAGTACTAATAAATTTTAAGCATTAAGCATTGAGTGAGAAACTGGTTTAGATATGAGATATGAAACCATGAAGTGATGAAAGGCATGAATCTGGTCGGTCTTACCACCAATATTATTTTGACGCGTGGCAAAATTACTGTTAAGCATGACATTGGTTTTGTTTATATTATTTATTTATTTATTTATTTTTCCCTTTTGGGTGGCTAGCCATGAAACCATGAAGTATAGCAGGAAGGTGGTTTGCCATTTTGACTATTTTTATATTTTATGCTTATCCTTAGATATGTGATGCCATTATTCATGGAATACTATATTACGAGTAAACGATGTATTAATTGCTCTGATTTGTAGTTTAGATACACTTGTCAGTATATTATATTACGAGTCAATGGTGTATTAATTGCTCTGATTTGTAGTTTAGATACACTCGTCGGCACTATCTGATCACTATTGCCTAATGCTAAATATAGAGGGGCATAATAGATCGATATAAACATCATGAGGTGTCCCATAATAAAACCAATTGTTGTTGATTCCTTCTTTTTAGTTCTTTCTTCCATAACTTGAGCTCGGAGAAGGAAGAGATTAAGAGATTAAGAGATTAAGAGGGCTCTCTTCCCTTGTGGGGAGCTAACTTGGACTCCAAGAATGATATGTGTACGTAATGGTGGTGGTTGATGCATGATCACTACCAAATGCGGAGAACGATATTAATACTGATATGAATCAGTTGTATCCAATCATATTGAGCTGATTCAGGCTCAATTATTTATTTATTTATTTTTTAATCTATATTTAGCCATATGTATGAAAGTTCACCCTTAACCAGTCAAATCGATCAAAATTGACCAGTCCAGCATGAATAGAATCAAATCTGTATCAGTTTGGTTTCAGGTTGGGTTTTCATAAAACGGTAGAAATCAAAATCAAGTCGAACCGATCAAATGCAACAAACAACCACAATAAAATACTGGTCTAAACCTGATTAAAAAAAAAAAAAAAAAAAGATACCACTCGGAATCATTAAAATAAAATGTTCTTTCATTCCATATATAATATATATATATATATATATATATGGCAAACGAATTGACCCTAATATCAAATCGATAACAAACCAATAAAAATTTGTAACCAAAATCAAACTGAATCGACCGTTTTACACCCCTACACTATAATGACTCCATGACTGGATTCTTGAGGATCAATTTAATTATTAAAATCCCACCTCTATCGATGATACATGATTGAAAATACCCTTTCTCATTCCAGTCAAATGATCATATGTCATGGCTTCAAAGTTTCCCTCTCACCTGTGGGTGAAGGGAAACTCGATGGGTCACATTTGGGCTAGACATCTGAGGCCCAAGACAGAAACTGACAGAAAAAGAAATCGATCCTCAGACCCGAAACTGAAACCAATTTTACTAATCAGTATTGGGCGTTCAATCTTTATAATTAAATCAGTTCTTAATGAATCTGTTTAGTCATTTGTTGCCTTTTTTTAAAGATAATTGGTCTTTAATAGGTCAGGTTTCGGTCTTTAACTACTTTTTTTTTTTAACAAGAAAGAACTATTTATTAGAGAAAATCAAGAGAGGACAAAGTCCTTCCAGGAGAACAGTTATTTACAAGACAAATTGGCGGATTGAGCCACCAGACCTAGGAGATTCCTAACAAAGAAGCACCCTAGGTTAAATTATGAGCTTCCCAGTTGTTTGACCGGGGAGAAAAATGAAAACCAACAAAACTAAAGAAAGACAACAAAGACATGATGTCCTCAACTATTACTCTCGTTGCCCAGTCGAGGGAAGAGATATTACAAGTCAAGCCCCTAATGATAGATTGACCGTCACTTAAAACAACTAAAGCAAGAAGATCTAACACGTGGGCAAGAAGAATTCCATCACGCAAAGCTTCAGCTTCCATAGCTGCAGCAGAAGCACTAGTCCCAGGCTTGCTTTTAGCTATAATAAACCTGCCTCATGGTCCCCAATCACAACACCACAACCTCCCTTGTGAGGTATAGATCGCCAAGCACAATCTGTAGATATAACAAAATGAACCTCCTGTTGGTGTATGATGTCTTGTATTTCGTCGCAGTTTAATCCAGGAAGTACTGGTGCAGCACCTAGACAGGCAGGACGACGGTCCTACTAGCCGGTTAACGGGCCGTGGGGGTTGCAAGGGGGGCAGGAGGTCCCCCTGCATAGCAGGGGTGTAGGGGGGCGCAGCCCCCCGCTCGAATTTTTTATTTGAGGGCAATTGTGTACTTTCCGGATTAGGGTTTTTTCGCTATATATTTGTAGCGAGGGTTTTTTTCTCTGTAATGCAAGCAATACTGAGAGGTGTGAAGACAAGCACTGTAACCCTATTCTCCATTGATAGTGAAGCAGGATCTCATCTCACCGGGGACGTAGGCAACCTTGCCGAACCTCGTAAAATTTGTGTGCATTGTTTGTTTTGTTTTTCCATTATCTTCTGCATCGTTTT
>NC_056570.1:3374111-3481874 GCF_013358625.1 Macadamia integrifolia | reverse complement strand
TTTTTTTTTTTAATAGTAAATATCATTCTCCTCTCGTGAATTATGACGAAATATCAATTTGATTTTACATATTTTCAAAAATATCACTCACCTCTCTTTCAAGAAAAATATTCTATTTAATGACCCTAGCATTAGAAATCACTGTTAAGTCAACTAATTTTTTCTCTTAATACCTAAAATACTCTCCTAAATATGAAACACCCATTATACCTTTAATGAAAAAAAAACTTTTTTCTGGCACAAACAAGTTCACAGCTCGCCGGACGCCTCTCTTGTCAGCGGCGGTGAAGTAATCGTGGCCAAGGATGAGCTCGTCGGGTCTCAAGATCTTGGAAGTCCGGTTTATATCTAACCAGGCCGAGTGGAAATCGTGACCGGCGTCGACCTCGATGAGGTCCCCAAACACTCCATACTCGCACAACTTAACCAGAGTTGATGCACTCGAGAAGGGAAGGGTTAGAACCGTATTGGTGACGTTGAAGTGGGCCATGTTCTGCATAAACTGGTAGAGCAGCGTCACGTCCCCATTGATCATTGGTACGCCCTTGATGAGATCCTGGAATCCAGCCTAACCTCGAAAATCATCGACGCGGATGATTTGGGTATGGTGGAGGCCGAGTCTCTTCGCGACCTGGGCCATGTGGATGGTTGAAGCTCCGAGGAAGGTACCCACTTCGATTATGGTCGTGGGCCTAACTTTGCGGATGAGGTTCTCAAAGACGGCACCGTTGGAGGCCCAGCCTTTGATCTGTTTTGGCAGGAGGTAGGGAACCGCGTGCGGTGGGGCGAAGCCCACGAAGGGGGAGTTACCGTTGAAGAGTCCATCTAGAATTTCCTTCTAGACTTGCTCCGAGGGGATTGGAGCGCCGCACTGAGTGGAGAATTGGTAGCGGTCGGTTTCGGATTGGGATATGGCGGTGCTACTGTTTCCTTTTTCACTTGGTTCTGCTGTATTTTGGAGAGTTTGATACTTTTGGGTCTGGCTTGAAGAAGGTGGAGAGACTCTTGTTAGGTGGCGATGTTGGTGGTTGTGGCTCATAAGGGTATATTGGGTGTTCCATGTTTAGGAGGGTATTTTGGGTATTAAGAAAGAAAATCAACTGACTTAACAGTTACTTCTAACGATTGAGATCATTAGATAGGATATTTTTCTTGAAAAAGAGATGAATGATATTTTTTAAAAGATACGAGGCTAAGTTGTTATTTCATCATGGTTCAGGGGAGTGATATAAACTTCCACCGAAGCTGAGGTGGGTAGTTTGGTAATTAAGCCGTTAACAACAATAAGTCGGGAAATTGTCTTCCTAGTGAGAGGCAGCATGAGCAAAGCAAGATGCAGTGGTACTTCGTAGCTGCGCTTCTCACCATTCTAACCAGTTCTCAGGTCAGCATTACAATTCACTACTCTCTTCTGATATCTGTTGAAGAGTGGAAATTTTTGCACAGCTTTCACCTTATCAGGATTTCGTTTACTTAAGATTTCTGTTTTCCTCTTTTCACTGCTCATAGAACTGGTCAGATCGCCCTCGTTTTCGTAAATTTTCTGAAATGATTCACTGTTTCAGTTAATTTAGGGCTTTTCGGAGTGCCAATTTGGGTTTCAGTGATTTCTGAGCTTTGAAGTAAATGTTATGTGGATGTTGTTGATGTTTTTCTACTCGGTCTGTCTTATTGTTGATTTGAAGACGAATACACGAGAGTTGGAGCTTGAAAATTAATCTAGAGACTTGACCTTTGTTTTCTTGACCAATCTCCCATAAAATCGACTGCAAACCTCTAACGGAATAAAACAGTCCATCTGAAGTAATTTATTATGTGCACTGGAATTCATGCTGCACCAAATATCGTAATGTGAATCATTAAAGTTCAAGTGTTGTCCTAATTCAACTGGCAATAGTTTTTGTTAACCTAGTTCCTAGATAACTAGATGATTATTGAGTTCGTTGTTGGAGTTACTGTTTGTTTGCCTCATTAATTTTGTTTTGGCTTGATAGACTTAGGAGACGATCCAAAACTTGTAGTCTCCTGATTGATTAAAGTAGCTATTATGTATCATAAATGGAAAGTTGACTAACACATGGCCTAATTGAAATATGGGAGTTCAGGGTTGATCTAGATGGTGCTCCATATTGCAGAGTTTGCTGTGTTTTAGTAGGCTATTGTCTAGTTAATTTAGAATCGGCAAAATCACAATATGGTAAAAACATAAACTGGTAATGAAACTTTTTCAGCTCTCTTTTATTTATTTTTTTATTTCTTACATATGAAAAAAGAAACAAGAAAGGATATGACTAAGGCTTCACCAACTAGCCGGTGGGAATAGAATCACCACCATATCCAACCTTCCGAATCACTACAGTAGGGTCTGATTGGAATCACCACCACAATCAAGTTCTTGGAATCACCACCAAGAGGGGCTAGAAAGAACTGTATCACCATAGTTCAAGAGGACAACATCACCACAACACCAACAAGGTTGAAGCCAAAACTTACTCTTGTTTTTTCCTCAATTGTTAGAGGGTTTAAGCCCCTTCTTTATTTATAACTTCTTAGAGACCAAGAAAATAGGAAACCCCTAGTATGGTAGGAGGATCCTGTACAGCTTAAGTCTTCCTTTAAAATAGATAATATGTAGAACATTACAAAATAGAAACTATGGCTGGATTGTAGCATAACTATCCAACCCTACAAAATAGAAAGTAAGAAGCCACAAACTGAAGCCCATAATCCCCATAGTAGCTGGAATGTCTTTAATCGATAGAATATTCTCCACTCAAATCTCTTCTAGTTCTTCTAGTATATCCTCCAAATCTTCTCCTAGTGATCGGCATCACTAGCGTATGAATAAGGAAGCAACTCAGGGTGTGAATGGAGCATTTTGATCTATGCTTTTGAAATGGACATATTCAACCAAGTCCCAATGTTCAAAATATTGGTTTTCAACTTTGGTGGGGACCGATATTTCGATCAAAATGTGGGAAATTTCGAGGAAGCTAGGGAAATTTTCGTGGTTCAGTGGAAAATTTGGTTTCGACCCCTAAATTTTTTTTTTTGTGCCTATTTTTTGTGTACGTCCTATTTTAAACATTTCTATCTCATTCACATAATTAGTTTCATGATAAAAACACTTAAAGTCATACTTGTGGTGTTGACTAAAGTTTGATAATGTACATTGAGTCGTTGATTGAAACTATACTACATAAGTACATATATAAGTTACTAACTAAAAATGTGAAATACATGATTAAAATTTTAAAACAAACAAAACATAATTTAAATGATCTAATATAAATAATAATATTACATACTTGTGAATTATCTCTCAAGTCTCAATAGTCAACAGTCAATAGTCAATTCCAAGTAGAGTGTCTAGGCTTCCGAAACCATCACACTGTAGATTGGCCAATGGTGTTCAACATATACTATATTGCACATCAAACATCAAATATTAACCCATTTTTTCAAATATATGTTGTATGAAATGTATTTTTAAAAACAGAAAAAAAAAAAATGGACACCGCAAATGCATAAATCGGATCATTCTAACTAACATATAAAAAATTTACATCATTCTACTATATTTCCAAGTATATTCTACGAAAAAAATGATTTTTTGGGAAGATGAGATTTAATTTTTTGGTCCAAGCTCCTTTCCTCAGGTAGATTTGCTATAAATATGTAAGATCCAAGCTTCGAATGAAGATTTGATGGCACAAGGGAAAAATCTTGGGTGTTTTCCCAAGTTTCCCACTTCATAGAGAAGAAATAGGGGGAGAGCATCGAAATTTCGAAATAAGAAGGCTTTGTTTCTTATTTGAGAAGGCTTTTATGAAGGTTGGTTCAACCCAAAGGGTCAAACCCATCGGTCCAATAAAAAATTCCCACATTTCGATCGAAATGTGAGAATTTTGGTCGATACTGGTTGAAACAAGTGATTTTTAAAAGTCACATGGTATTTGGTATCGGAATCCTAGGATACCATCGAAATGTGGGAAATTTTGCAGGTATTGGTCGAAATGTTGAAGCATGCCAAGTCCATTGTTAAGTCTATGAGAAGTCTTAAAGTCTTAACTTATTCTTGGTTGTGACTAGCATAGACTGGATTGTTGAGCTCAGGGTATTAGAGCACAAAATTTCGCAAACTGATAAACATTCCATAGTTTTGCTGTACATTCCAGGATAATAGTGAGAATAAAGAATCTCCTTTTCTTCTTGGGATCCAGATGCTGAACATCTGCCGAGGGAGCAAATTTTGAATTTGGTCCAAATTTTTGTCATAGTTAAATTCAAAATATTCAGAGCTTTAAGTATTGATTATGATTCCTATCAGATTCTGCAATTCATAAATGTATTTAGTTGATTATGACTGAATTTTTTGAAATATTTGCCTCCAATCAAAGCACATAGATGTTAGTGATTGTGACCAGAATACTTGACATTTGGTTCCATGACAGCTGCGGTGAGCTTGGCAGTTCTTCAAATAGATTCAATAGCATGCTGCCACCATTACCAGGTGTGCAGTTGATGCTATAATTGCAGTCCTTGGGCTGACAAGGAGATGTGCAGTAATTACATGCAAAAAGCCAACCAGTTGTCCTAGTATATATTGGATACTAGATACAGAATTTGGAAACCAGATTTTTTTTGGTAAGAGGTAACTTTCAGTCAATTTGATTGAAACAAAATTGCTAGTGATTGAGAAATGAAAGTAAGAGAAGATGGAGACGAGTAAAGAGATGAAAGATCGGAGACATTAGTGGCTGCGGGTAGGATGTAAGAACTAGGGTTGGATATTCCAGAAAATAATAAAGAGATCATCTGCGAAGAAACAATATAAAATTTCAAATTCTCTATGATGTTCATTTTGAGATTGGTAGAAAAGATAGGGAAAGGAAAAATCAATTCTTTTCCACTGCGACATTACTAATACCAATATATACATTTACTCTTCTCTTTTCCTGGCTTGTGGCAGGGAATTTTGACTACACTCTCACAAAGTGATGGGGGATATAACTATGACTATGCAACTGTTCCTTTTCTTGCTGAAGTTTTTAAGGTACATCTCCTGTCATGGAGTATTAGGTAAATAGGACTCCAATTTCTGTTCTCTGTAGCCTACACTCTCACAATAGTTGTTTAGTTAGTACTCAAAAGATCACTTTCATACTAATAAAAGGAGATTTTCCACTTTTAATAGAAGATTACTTTCCTTTCATCCTTGCTGACATTTTTTTATTATTGTCAAAAAAATACAGCTCCTGGTATCTTCTTTTCTTCTTTGGAGGGAGTGCAAGTCATCACCTCTTCCAAGGATGACCACAGATTGGAAAAGCATGCGTTTGTACCCGATTCCTTCCATTATATACTTAATCCACAACAATGTTCAATTTGCTACCCTTACATATGTGGATACATCAACATATCAGATAATGGGTAATCTGAAGATTGTCACAACTGCCATATTATTCAGGTGCTGCCTTGGTCTTTGTAAGGGTCGTATTGATCTGATATTTGTGCCTTCTGATTTTCAACCTCTGTATCTAAGTTCTTTATAGTAGTATCTCCTTTTTATTACTTTTTGAAGCTGATCTAAGGTTTGATAAACTAGCAGAAATTTTTGTTTATTCTTTTAGGCTGTTCCTGAAGAGGAAACTGTCTAATCTGCAGTGGATGGCAATTGTTCTGCTAGCTGTTGGTACAACCACGAGCCAGGTAATAACGGCCACCTTTTTGTGTATTCAGAAATGGAAGTTGAAGTATATACATATGTCATATATCATATGCATTCTTGGTTTGAAGTTTCTGGTGGAGCTGATGTTATCTAGTTTGATAATGTGTGTGTATGTTTTCATTTTGTATGCTAACTTATAAGAGAGAGATATTCTATATCCTATATATCAAAATGCGTTGCAAGGAATTAATTTGGCTTTACCTGTTGAAAATGTTAATCCATGTTAGGTCAGTGCAAGTTGTGGATGTAACTCAGGGCATATGTCACATAATTTTCCAGCACCATGTGCTATTTGGGACGTCAAGGCTATGAGCATCACACTTCTTGATAGTGGCAGTGGGTAGTTTAGCAGGTACTGTTTAAGGATAGGTAATAGAGCTAATAAGTGGGGCAAATAATATAATGTGTGTTTCCTCAAGAGTTTTTTTGACATTTCCTTTTATTTATTTATTATTTTTTTGGAAGGGGCGGGGGGGGAGTGAGTGGGGGAGGGTTTATTGTTGGAAAGAATTAAAATTCATTTAATGGATCCTATCTATTACTTTTTTGAAGGTTTTGAAAGGGGAGAGGGTTAGATGTCATGAGAATGACTGGAGTGGACTGGTGTGGTAAATTATGTTCGATATTCCATGAATGTATAAGCTGATACAGGCAAAAGAGATATGATTAACTGTTGAGCCAATTGTGGTTCTCTATATTTAGGCTCATACCACTAATGGGTGAATATTTCAATAAATACATCTACTAAAATGGTCAGTGTAAGTAAAGCATATCCCTAAGTGAGATGAAGTATCATTTTTGGAAAAAGAGAAGGGATATTCTCCTGTCTTGCAAGAAGAGTAGAAAATGGGAAAGAAAGGAAGGGGAGGGACCATGAATGACTTCTTAGGAAACACAACTTATAGGGTGGGAAAAGGAGAAAAAGTGAAATGTTGGGAGCAAAGTTAGTTAGGGGTGGAGGGATTATGGATTGGTATCCAAGACAGTAGGGTTGCTGCTGATAGGCATTGTATATTGCTGGTTGTTTTGAAGTTAGAGATGGGAAGGTCACTAGGGTTTTTTAATTTAGGAGGAATTTACTAGGGAGAGAGATTCAGGAATATTAGAACCCACTGACCTATACATTGCTGAAGTTCAGATTAGGAATGAGGATTCAAGGGTTTGGTTTGGTGGTCCTGGAGGTCGTTTCAATTTTCACTTTCACAGTTGCTTCTTTTTACAGTTTTCTTACTAAGGAGCCTAATGGTGAAGGGAAAAGGAGACGTGGAATCAGCAAGGTCTGGGAGGCCAAGCCCCTCGAAAAGTGGCCACTTTTGCATGTGTCTTGCACACAAGTGGCCACTTTAAAATTATGTCTTGGGCCACTTTTCCCTTATAAGATTCTTACCCCGGAGAATTCACAACAGAAAGAGTGACATTATGATACTTAGGGTGTGAATGCAGGTTCTTGGTGTTTTGGTCTACATTCAACATGGTCTGGGGCTGTTGAGAAGTTATTTATTACATGGCCTGGAAGTCCCTTTGGAAAATGGAGAAAGTTTCATATGGGGGACCTGTTACCTTATGCAATTGTTTGGGGTTTGTGGAAGAAGATTGGTGTAATCAGAAAGGTCTGGAAGACAAAGCCCCTCGTAAAGTGCCACTTTTGCATGGGCCTTGGCCTTATAAGTTTCTTGATGCAGTAGCACTAGCATAGTTGAACCAACATGACCAGATTTGGCTGCCCAAACCAAAGCGAAACGGACACAACCTGAGTTTTTGGACCAACAAGGGTTGGTAGGGGGATTAATCGTTTCTTCTGGTTATATTTGTAATCTTCATTTTATTTGAGTTTCCCTGTTTCAACTTTCCTAGTTGCTTTAGTTTTCGTATTGGAGTCTATCTGTCTCATATGATGGGATGCTAGAGACTATTGGAATGAATTGAAATTAGTGAAGTGCTACTACCAAGGTTTGGAGCAGAGTGTTGGTCATTCTTGGTCTTCCTTTTTTTACTCATCAATCCTCTCTCCTCCAGTAAGCTCTAAGCTTCCCTTTCCCTTATTTCTTCTTTCTTCTTTATTTTTTCCCCTGTGTTGTCCTCGTTTTTCTTCCATACTACTTTTTCATTGCTGTTATTTACACTTCCGTCTTGCTATTTTGTGGGATATTCACAAACCCTTAGGCGACCCAGGCTGCCAAATCTGAGACTGGAATACCACCTGTTTATGAGATTTAGTCAGAACTTCAAACCTGGTTCTGCAACTTCTGCCCTCCTGAGGTTCAGCAATTAAAACCTATTTTGGAGTTGATTATTTTAACTGCTGAGTGAATAGTTCCAGTAGCCCCTGGAATTATAGCAATCCATGCCTGAAAGTTGAAGTTGATTGGAGTGTGTGTATTGAGAGGGTTCTCTGCTCCAAAGAGGATTCTGTTGTCCGCCCTGGTTGCTGTATTGTGAGGAAGAAAATTTTCTTCTATTTTTTATTGATGATATTCTTTTTGTTATTTACAACTTAAGCCCCACTTTCTGTTATTACATAAATACCCCCTTTTTCATGTTTTATTGCTATTTTATCCCCTCCTTGTACAAACTTCCAGAATTGCCCTCTTCCCGAGGAAAAAATTTCCTGTTTAGTCCCAAGTCTTGTTATCTTACTCTCAAGGTTCTGATTTGTTTCTATAATTGTAAAATTCCCACTGCCATTGTTATTTGAATTGTTTATCATCTGGGTGGGTCCATAGCGAACCATATTAGGGTAGTTCCTACCCTAAACAATTTACAACAAAAAGAGTGGCATTATGATCCTTAGGGTGTGGATGTAGTTTTATGATTTGTTTGGTCTGCATTCAACATGGTCTGGGGCTGTTGAAAGTTATTTATTTCATGACCTGGAATTTCCTTTGGTAAAAGAAGAAAGGTTAGTATGGGACCTATTACCTTATGCAATGTTTGGGGTTTGTGGGAAGAGAGGAGTTGAATTTTTAAGAGACAGTGCTATACTTTGCCTGAGAATATTTGGGTGCATTATTACTTATCCTTAAAATTCTGATTCTTCTATGCATGAGTACCTCAAGAATATTTACACCAAGTCATGGGGGTTTTGCACCAGGTCAAGGGAGTTGGAAGATCCATCCTTCGGCTTGTTCCATAATTGCAAGGGCATGAAATGTAAAGGCAAACTTCTAGGTTGAAAACTTGATTCAATTAATGCATTCACTTATGTTATGAGGGTCTTTCAAAAGGTGGGGGAGCTATATAAGATTGAATGGCCAGTGGGTCACTATTCCTCAATAACCTGCAGGCACGGCAATATGGGGAGTGATGGCTGCATGTGTACCATGCCAACAAGACATTTTTTTCTCATGCCTAGTACCCCCATTCCGTTTATATTTGGATTGGCATTGTAACTGAAATGCCTCTTATTTTTTCTTATCAACAGGTCAAAGGTTGTGGTGAGAATTCATGTGACTCCCTTTTCTCAGCTCCAATCCAAGGTTACATGTTGGGGATCCTGTCTGCTTGTCTGTCGGCCTTAGCAGGAGTTTATACAGAATTTCTGATGAAGAAGAACAACGACAGTCTGTACTGGCAGAATGTACAATTATATACGTAAGTGTCCTCTTTTGGCAAATATTAACAGAACCTTCACTTCTTTATTGGATAGTAAGGAAGAAATGAAGGACATGGTACTCAACTCAATAATTTCCTATCCCAATTAATTGGCTTCAACTGCATGAAATTTTTCTACCAGTTTACTCTTTGTAGTCTTATTTTTATGTTGATTCATAAACTATTATCTTTTCTCACTATTTGAACCCAAAGCCCTTCCTGGCATCCCCCCTGACATTTCAATTTCCCTGATATCACTTTTTCTCATTGATGCAGTTAATTAGTCTCTTTTATGCATGGTCAAACCCTCTCAGTCTGAAAAAGAAAATTTTAAAGACCTAGTAAACAAATAAAGTTTTTCAGAAAATGTCTGTTATTTCACGAGGTAAATTTAATTTCTTCAACAACCATAAAATTTCACAAGAAATTAAAGTTACCCTTTATAATTCGTATGTTGAACATATTGCTATCTTTGAAATCATAAGGGACAGATTTTGTGTCAGTTGGAGCCACTCACTGTGTTCAATGGAGCCGCATTCCATTATCATATGCTCTTACAGGGTATTCTATGAATTCATGAATAAGAAATTACTCCTCCCAGGTTTGGTGCGATCTTCAACATGGCACGGCTTCTCCTGGATGATTTCAAGAGTGAATTTGAGGAGGGACCATGGTGGCAACGCCTGTTCAATGGATACAGTATTACAACGTGGATGGTGGTACTAAATCTTGGATCGACTGGGTTGCTAGTCTCATGGTTAATGAAGTATGCTGACAATATTGTGAAGGTGAGTCCTCCCTTTCTGTTTAATTTTATTTCCCAAGGGAAAAATAAACCTGAATGGCAGTGTGGCCCCTGCGCCCAGACACAGAGGGGGGGCACAATGACTGCCCCACCCTGCCTCTCATAAAAGACGAAAATCCCACCACTGTTGATGCTTCCGAGCGCGATCCCATTGGCTTCCACACTGGCACAGGAGCCATGCTGCCTTTCAGGGAACCCTCTCCCATTTCCTAATATTTTGGCTCAACTGGTCTGGAACATTTTGTGGTCCTTGACTGAGTATATTGGTCCAAATAGCTTCTGTTTGTCCTTGATATCATATCTTGGCTGTATTCAGGTTTGCATGATTTTTGTCTTTCTTAAGCCCAGATATCTCATTTTTGGTTTATTTTGCCCAAGTTGCTATTGCAATGGGATATGAAAAGTCATGGAGTACTTGATTACTTGCCTGGGTTACAGGATGTTAAGCTGAGTATCACAAACAAAGGGAAGCGTCTTGCATGGAAATTGTTTGTCCAGAACTTCACAAAAAAATTAGAAAGCCTTAAGAAGGCTTCCTCCCCTCCTTTTCTTACAATGTTGCACTAGGGTTTCTTTACCCTAATTGTCAGGGATTCCTTCAGTATATTTTCTTGTCTGTTCTAAAGACTACCGCTTGGGTGTGTTGGATATCGAGGCCAAGGTTGATTTGCTATGGTTTCTTGTGGGTATGGTTCCATATCATGGTTATCAGCCTGATGAGGTCTCAGTTGATCCCTCTCTCGATGCCAGTGGAGATCTTGAACAGTTGGGGAAACTTAAGATTCTAACCCAGTGCATAGTACAAATACAACCCTGCTTCCAGATGAAGAGTGGTTGGAGGATGATTTAAGAACTTGTGAACATCATCGTTGAGATTCTAGATTTCTGTGGTGATCTGCAAGCTGAAGAGTTCATAAATTGTCTGGAATTAATAGAAAAAGGTTTCTGATAACACAAAGTACCCAATGATAAGAAGGTGAAGCTACTAGCCATAAAATTGAAAGACACTGCTTGGTGGGAAATGATGTAGAAGAAGCTAAAAGAAAGTTACTGTTTAGACCCTGTGTTTATATTTGCATAATTTTTAGCAGGAATAATTAATGCAGTGGTGCCAGACCCCCTACAGCATTGAAGTCTTGAAAGATCTAAGTCTGTACTACTTGGCAGGGTGGAATAAGGGTTCAATGAAGGCTATGGGTGCTGCTGATTTGGGTTGAAGAAGGCAAGGAAGAAGAAATTGGTTCAAGTTTAACAGAATATAAGTACATACACGTGAATGAAGTGAGAGAAAATTGAATAAGAAGAGAAAGAGCAGTACATAATATAGACAATTAGAAGACTAATTAACAGAAAGAAGTGAGAAAAAGTAGGTAGTTTATGCCTAGTATTTCCAAGGTTTTCAACTATGGCAGCAGCTCACAAAATTTAAACTTTATTTCTTCAAAATATTGTCTCATAACTTAAATAACTACTTCCCAACATGGGGCTCATCTATACTTTATAATGATCTCGTGTATAGTCTACTTGAGTCTACAATATACTCTCTATAACAGCACTCTGATTTATAACTAATTTCTTGGTTAGGGTGTAGGATGGGACCTAACATAGCTGTATAAGAACTAAGAACATCCAGATCAGAGTGTTATGGTCGTTTATATTGACTATGAGCTGGGTGTCTGAGCGTCCCCTCATGTTATGATGGTTCCCTTGTTGGCTCAAAGATGCCTTCATTGTGGTGGCCTTGTTGAGCTTGTGGTGGCATGCTTGCTTGGTCTGTGCATGCATGGCCTATGTGATGGCTAGAATGATGCCTGTGTAGCTTGGTCATTTGTGCTTTCATCGAGACAGAACAGTTATAACTTGTGTACATGGCTCCTTGGTGGCTCAAGAGTCGAGGCTTGAGATAAATTGCTGGGATGCTCTATGGCATTTTCCTGGATAACCTGGTGTTACAACATTGAGGGGTAACATTTCTCTTGGAGATGTGGGAAAGATTTCCTCCTTGAGGAGTTATCGCTGGGCCACATGCAGCAAGTGTCATTTGGGACAGGTTCTCTTGGCTCTTCTATGCATCGTGGCTTGTTCTCATGTGCATCAGAGTCAGCAGACTGCTGCATGAACCAATGCCTGTTTCAGCACGGCGGCTCCTATATGACCACTTCTGTTTTCTTATTTACAGAAACATGTTACCACCAAATTTGGAAGGGAACCTTAATTATTAACTTCTTTGTTTTTTCTGTTATACATTCCATTAATAGTAAATGTCACATTTCTTCTTATTTTTCCCTTTAAATATACGTCACGTTGGCATCTTCCTCATGTGTCCACACTCTTTCGACACCATACATGAGGTGCACTATTGGACATTCCTTAATTCTCTTGTTTTAGAACGAAACTTAATTTATCATTTTTCATTTCAGCTATTTTTGTTTGTCAAGTGCTATATGGTAATATTTTTCCATATAGGAGGAAGCAATTCCAGCAGTGTTCTTCGTCTCCGATAGAGACAATACCTAGTACATAATGGTACTCCCAATTCTTCTTTTTTTTGGGTGCTAAGTTGGACCCACCACTATGGTGGTCTAGAGGGGAAGTGGGAGCCCACTGGGGCCCGAGGGTTAGGGAGTGGGGCGGGGGGGGATAATGGTGCATGGCAGCACCGGTGCACTTACAAGGGGAGTTGATCCACTGATCAGTCCCTGAGCACGCTCTTAAGTGAGCAGTGCCAAATCGCTGAGTTATTGCCCAGGTGTGCGTACTCCCAATTCTTGCAGATTAGAAAAGTAAATAAATTGTCTAACAACAAAGAAATGCCAATTAAAATTTTGAATCCCGTATTCCAACCCACCAAGTGCAAAACCAAAGGGAAGCCAACTGTAAAAAGGATGGCAGAAAAAAAACAAAATCCATCAAAACTGAAAATTGTAGCTTCAAAATGCTTTAAAAGAATCCAATCATAAGTTCTTAAGAGAGACAAAACTGATCAACAACCAAATCAAACACAGAAACCAAAACCATGGGCTTAACAAATCCGTGTTCTTTTGATGCAGAAGCTTCAAAATTTAAAACCTTAGTTGATGTGATTGGAAAGAAAACACTGTTACTGGAACCTTTTAGATTGCTGATGGAAGTTACCTTCGTCACTGATCAGCACCAGACATTAGTGTACTGATCAAAACAATAGGGAAAAAAATCATGAACTCTCCTCCATGACTTCATCATTGGAAAACAAAGGCCAAAGAGTCATAGACAATGTGTTGCTAGTTATGAAAGGAGTAGGAGTTTTGGTCTGTAGCTTGTTTGAAGACATAAGTCAGACAGATGACAATGAGAAGAAGAGGGTTTGATTTTCTGTGGAATAACAAGTCAAATAGGGGATGGACTTTTCTATGATACAAGGGGTAGACTCAGGCACTTGAAAGTTAGAAATGTAGGACTGCTACTAAGTCAACTTACCCTTTTTATAAGCATATATAATGAAATTAGCTAGACAAATTAGTGATCAAAATTGCTCTACTCAGTGCTAAACCTTTCCATAGTTCAATGTAAATTGTAAAACTACTACTTGAAGTTGGTCGGTCAATTAAATAAAATAGAATGAAACATGCAATTGTTTGCAGCTCAGCAGATTTTTCTTGAATCACCCTCCATGTTTGTGTTTGATAACCTGCATATGTCTAAATTACATTTTTACCGAAGAGCTCTGCCCCCTCTGTTGGTTCATTGCCCTTTGTCATGATTCATAACTATTTCTATTTAGTCTTGGCAATACATTTGCTTTGCCATATTGACAAAACCAATTACTGTTTCATATTTTTCTTGAGACCCCGACGTGTGAAAGTCATTGTGAATCTAGATAATGATTACTCTGCACCTTTTTTTATTTTCCTTTGGGGAGATGTTAATTGATGGGTGTTAATCGATGACCTTGTCACTATTTATTCAAGAATGGCATGTGCAATTTGATCTGTCTGTCCATCATAATTTATTTTTGTTACTTTCAGGTGTACTCCACATCAATGGCAATGCTTTTGACGATGGTCTTATCTTCGTACCTCTTCAATTTCAGGCCGACAATGCAGGTGAGTGAAAAAATGCATTTGAAGCTACATGATTATATTTGATTTTCCCCTTTCCTTCATGAGTGGATATTGGGTACTACTGCACTTTCATCTCCATAAGATTGATTGGAACATAATCCGCAAAAGGCAATTGGTTATATAATATGCTGCTTGTTGCATGCTTTCAATCAATCTATGGGAAAAAGTTGCAAACGTGCAAACACTTTCTCAACCCCCTTTATATAGCAACTGGTGATCTTGTGTTTTTCTTTTCTTATCTTGTTGCAGCTTTTCTTGGGGATTATTATCTGTATGATGTCACTACACATGTATTTTGCTCCTCCAACTTTGCTTGTAGATTTGCCTTTGACAGTAAAAGCAACCACCAAGAATCTTGCCGAAGTTTCTGTTCATCAAACAACTGATTCCTGATGGAAGTCATCACAGTTATTAAATCAACTAATTCGTTCTCCGGTGTCCACTGAAAGGTGCATAGCAATATTTTTTTTCATAAGTAAATTGCTTAGCAGTTTTCTTGCCATATAAAACTTGTTGCATGAAACATTACACCGACTGGGTAGCATAGATTCACTGGAAAAATTCATGAATTTAGCATCCCTAACACATACGAATGTTTGAACCTGGGCCTCCACGTATCAGTTGCATGGGCCACATGCAATTGTCAGGTTCGTTTCCTGGGCACTTCAAAATATGAGCCATACTGGTGTCCACACTTCACATAACCGATGAAAGTCACTGATTCAAAAATTGGAATTGGATGATCGGATCAGTTGAGCCGACTGATGTGGATCCAAATCACTATGACCGATCCCGATTCTAGGGTTTTTGGGACCAGATCGCTGGGTTTTCAGATCTGAGGGGCTGATTTTAGGGATTTTGGTATTGATTTGGATTGTTATCACAGCAGGGACTGTTTCGACCCCGTTTCAAGAGTTTAAAATCCTTGATGAGAGTGCAAGTGATGGGATTGTTGCCACCCAAATTGGATGCTTTTCTGTGTGGTAACGTAGACTCAAGTCATGATCTAGAGCTAGAGCTTGATGGAACTAAGGTTTTTTTGTTTTTTTGTGGGGGGTGGTGAGGGTGGAGAGATGGAGGGTACCCAAAATGAATCTGACAATGGGGGGCTATTTTAGACAATTCACTGTTCTGGGAGGCGTGCAAATAGACTGTGCAGAACCTTTTCCCATAAAATTAAAGTTTTAAAAGTTGAAAGTTTTCATACGCAGGCTGTTAGAGCCATTCAGTTTGATCAATTTTCGATCAGTGCACCATCCAAGATGTGGCCCTAAAATTAACACACTTGATAAATAGGTTTGGTGAAAGCAATACATGGCATTGACATAATTTTGTACAATAGCGCTTGTCTATTTAAAAGAAAAATCTTTTTCTCCACAAGCTATTATTGATCTACCGAGTGGACTATGGTGTATAGTTTGATAAGTGTGGATGGTGGGGTGTTTAAATCTGATAACTATGAAGAGTGTGATGGAGTTGGGTTCTGGTCCTCTGGATGCTTCAACTGCATGTCTCTGGAGACTCTTGAAACCTCCAGGTGGTAGCCCTCTTTGTTTTGTTCTTTGTCAGAGATATAATTAAGAAAGGACCGACGGTGTGGGAGTTCATTCAGCGTGGCCTATCGATAGCTTACAATGGGGTGGGGGTAAAGAGGTGCGGAATGATGAGGGGTGATGGGGGGTCACATCTGGACTGTCTTATCATTCAGCCACCGATGAAGAAAAGCATTTTTCATTGAGAAAACATGATTTTTTATTCACTTTTAACATTATTTTTTCCCTTTCATGGGTTCTTTCTAGGGCCCGTTTGATAACGTTTCAAGAAACGGAGTAAAAAGCGTTTGATAAAACTGTTTTGTTTCACCAATTTTCATAAATAGAAATAGAATTTTTTACTTATTTATGGTTCAAGAAACGACCTAGGTGAACTTGTTTCATCGTTTCTGGAAACAACTTGTGGCCATTCTTTCATTAGTTACTATCGACTTCTAAAAACATGACTTATCAAACACCTTTAATTCCGTTTTTGTTTTTAGAAATGAAAATTTATGTTTCTATCGTTTCTTGAAACAGAAACATTATCAAACGGACGCCTAGTTTTTTGTTTCTATCACATAAATGTGTTCCCTTCTGCCTTGCCTCACCCTACGGTAAGATATGAATGGGGCGTGGGGAGTGGGGAGTGGGGAGCGGAATGATGCTTTGTAATTTAAGCAGCTATTTTACCATGATAGGTTGGGTTTTGTTTATAGCTAATTTTTTTCAAACCATCCCTATCCATTGGACCTTGTTTTCCTCTGGGTGCGTAATTCACAAGGAAAATAATGAGGATAAATCTTATGGGAAAAAGAACATGTAAAAACACTAAAGTATATGTTCTCTCACATGATCTCTGTCCTCGGTCATCATTAAAATAATATGTTTCTCTCTCTGACTATATGATGCCTATATGAGTTTAGCCTAAAAATTTCTCTCCATATCTTCCTGTGAAAATAATCCTACCCAGATCTTTTATGATGGAAAGTGGAAACCCACCCTGAATATTGGTGCTGGGTTTTGTGCCACATATGCTGTCTTATCATGTTCTAGTTTTTTCTTTTCTTCACATGATGCCCTAGTTAGTGGGGAACCTATCTCCTACCACTAGTTTTGGAAAATGTAGAGGATTTTTGGGCAGCTGTTTTATAATGGGGTCTATCTACTAAGTAGCATATTCATGTATGCATTTATTACTCCTTTGATTTTTTGGATTTTAATATGCTACGTGTCATTCAATGTACTAAGTATCTGCTAAGTAGCATATTCATGTATGCAATTATTACTCCTTTGATTTTTTGGATTTTAATGTGCCACGTGTCATTCCGCATGAGGGTCCAACAATGACCATGTACTATGAGGGGACACATTTAGTATTGCATTCAATACCCCAGAAAATGTGTCTCACAGTCAACCGTTGCCGAATCTTTTGTCATGTACTAACTTGTTCCTTGGCAATATTTTAAGGTGAGATGTTGACAAATCATTTACCTTGTTTTTCCTACCACTAAATGAGAAAAAGAACTTATAAATCTGGCTTAGGAAACGTCTAGAGTCTTGCATAATGCGAAAAGATTGTGTCCCTTTCTTCTTGATGTGTACTGAATATGTTCTTATACATCGTCTCATCATTAATCTACTGGCCTAAGTATTTTTTATGCCAAATTTCTTGCCCTTTTTCAAATGTTTCAAAACATTTGTTCTGGTGGATAGATGATATGTCTATTTTGATTGTTGGATAGAGAGAGCATGATCTAGATTAGTCATGTGTCAAATTTCTATCTAGGTTCAATTAAATATCCTCTTTTTTATTGACATCCATCCCACATATGTCTATGCATGTGTATCAATACTCTATAAAATATTATGGTCAACAACGAATTTGGTACTAGCCGTAAACTTTAACGTCCTAAGTTCGACTCCCACTAAACACACTTTGGGCCACTCAAATGGGGGTATTTAGTATTCTTCACTACTTTCAATGAAAGTTGAATGGTTCTCATTCAACCCCGGTATGATTTGGTTCATGCGGCTGTGGGGTTAATATGGGCCCATGGGACTAGTCAGGCCAAAGGTTTGGATACCTGTTTTTAGCCAAAAAAAGAAAAAGAAAGAAAGAAAGTTGCTTACACCAGTTGGTTGGTGCATAAGGCAGTAGAGCATTTTTTTTTGTTACCCCGAATATTATTTGGGACCTGGGATAGTCCCTAAAATTTTATTAAAAAAGAAACTGATAATAAAAAAACAAGGGAGGGGACATAACCCGCCTTACCCCAACCTAGGAGAAACAAATCACTCTATCACTCTCAAAACCCAAAAGAAAAAAACTTGTAAAATAACTATTACATTCGAAAGATTGGTAAATCGGCTTTGTTCTCTTGAATGCTGCAACTAAGATCATCTGGAAGATGAGCATCACCATAGAAAATCAAATTTATTGTAGACTCACAAGCAAAATTAGCTAACCAATCCATTGCTCGATTGCTTTTCCAAAATGAAAATGAGATGTGGGCTCTCAGAGAATCGCAGAGGTTGATAACTTCCTGAAACCAATACCAATAGCTCCACAAATTATAGGATCTTTGGGTAATCAGCATCACAATCAATGAGGAATCAGAATTAACCTAAAAATCAGAGGTCCAATTCCCCACACAATCTCAATCCATCTCTAAGGGCTCTCAACTCAGCCATTGAATTTGAACACACCCCATAGAAATTGGAGAATGCCGCAAGAACATTTCAATTGTTGTTTCTTGTAATGCCTCTTCCACCACTAATGCATGGATTTTCCTTACTAGCACGATCCACATTCAGTTTAATAGTATGAAAGGGAGGGCACCAATAAATACGAACAAGAGTCTTAATCCTACTAATTGGTGGGTTTAACTTGAAGACCTACAAGATAAGATTATCTCTCAAATAAAGGGATAGATAAGATTATCTCTCAAATAAAGGGATTTTGAAAAATTAGTTGGGTAAATGATTCCATGAATCCAATCCTTGATTCTCTCAATTATGGTAGTTGCAGCACGAGAGCCTTCACTATGTCTTATATTATTTCTTTCCCGTCATAATTCCCAAACAATAAATGATGGTAATAGACCAGTTATGTATTCACAAATACCTTTTCCACTGGGAAGGGATTGCCAATAAAAAATTCTAGTATTGAGATCCTGAGTTGGAATAATATCAACGTCTATTGTTCTTCCAAAGAAATCCCAAACTTTAGAGGTAGTTGTACCCACCACTAAAATGTGGATTGTTGTTTCTCTCCAAATATCTTTGCAGCAAAAGCATTTGGAAGCTAATGAAATACCAATACTCATCAAAACGTCATCTGTTGGAATTTTTCCATTAAAGATTTGCCAAACAAAGAAACCCACTTTTGGAAGGAACGATTTATTCCATAACCATTTAGAGTGAGAACTAGAGGGTACTGAGATCGGATTTTATTCCATGTCGACTTGGTTGAGAAAAAGCCATTGCTCGTCGGAGTCCACACCAATCTATCAACTTTGTTTGATAAGATAATATTGGAGTTGAGAATACTATCACAAACCTCTGGAGAATCAATAATATTTAGCACATCTTGGTCCCAAACACCATTATCATTAAGCATATATTTTACCTGAGTTTCAAGATTCATATTTACGATCCCATCAACGTGTCAATTAGGGAGCCAACTACTAGACCAATTATCCAGCAAAAAATTCACCTCGCTAGAACCAATTAGCCATTTGGATTTTGATAAATTAAACTCTTTGAGATCCAAAGCCCTGCTCCAAGTTTTAGAACTCACTAGTTTATTTTCTGCTAAAACAATATGGTTATCCTTTAGGAATTTAGCCTTGAAGAAGGCACTCCAAATAGAATTTTTGAAATAATACGCTACAGACCTTTCAATCGCATAAATGTACTAATACCTTTAATAAATGAATTCCAAGACCTCCTTCATCTAAAGGTCTACAAATTTTGTGCCAACCTATCAAGTGATGGTGCTTTCAAAATTCAGAAGAACCCCATAAAATATCTGCACAAATGCTATAAAAGTTTTGCATAATCGATTTTGGGATATCCAAACTCGTAAAAATGTGAATTGGCGTGGAGGAAATTACATGCTTGAGAAGAACTAGCCTACTGTCAGAAGATAACAGTTTTCCTTTCCAGCCTACCACCTTGTGTCTAATTTTAACAAGCATATCGTCAAGAAAACAAATTTTTAGTCTACCCGTGTAGAGAGGCACTCCCAAGTATAAAGGCAGCAGAGCACTAGCACCCAGGGGGTCTCGGGTACTAGACTCTTGTTCCACATCTGGTAACTACCCTTGTATCCTCTTTGTAACAGGAAAAAAAAAAAAGGCATTTTATACATTTTTGTGCGCTCTCCTGACTGAGTGCAGGTGACCACACGCGGATACAAGCGAAGGTTTCAACGCACAATATGGGCATTGGTATTGGTTGCCGCCACTATTGATACTGATATGGCCGATATGGATTGGTCATATCAGGGCAGACTGGACCATTTTACCCCTTAAGATCATTTTGCCTTCCCTGTTCTGATACTCATATGGATCCGCCGATTTGATATCAATACCTTCTACACGCTTATTTTGCATTTCCCAACTCGAGGACGTGTACAGTAATGAACTTTTTTTGGCGGTGTAATGGGCAATGCTGATCCCGATTTGAATCGGCAGAATCAGTCGCAGTCGATCAGAAAGGTTGAAAACTTGATGGAATCGGCCGAAATCAGCAAGAATCTGCTGAATCAATCATGGCCAATTCTGATGCGAATCGGCTGATTCATCAACCGATTCCCCATTTTTAAAACCCTTCTCTTCATATTGGACGATTCTATTCTTTTTTCTTCTCCAAGCAAACTCCAAATCAAAGATTCTTTCACCAGTCAAACAAGAAATGTGTGTTTTATCATACGGCAAGGTGGGTCTTGTACGCATCCATTTTAATTTATATTGGGTCAGGTTGAAACTGGACCAATAATGAATTGATCTTCAAAGACCAAACCGCGACTGTTAGTTCTCAGTTTAATCAGTTTTGGGTCCCTGGCAATTTCGTTTAACTGACAGTCTCTGATTTAGTTCCTCGTCAGTTTTTCTTTTTTTCTTTTTTGGAAAAAAAAAATGGGCAAATGGTAGCAGGACGTACGTATTGCAATTTGATTTTCACTTTCTTTTAACATTAACCGTCCATTTAAGTTTAGATTAATCTAAACCATCAATTAGTTTTGTAACTGATTCCTAGTTTTTAGGGTGGAGAGATGACGGATGTGGCTATTTAACTTGTCTAATTTTTTTTATATAAATAAAGAAATAAAAAATCAATATAAACAGAGTCCTTTTTCGATTTTGTTGGGAAATCTCAATTCTCTCTCTCTCTCTCCTTGCTTTTTCTTCAACGTTGTTCCTTTTTTCTACAGCCGTCGTCATCATCATCTCTCTCTCTCAAAATAAGATGAGATAAGAAAAAAATCAACATACTTATTTTCAGGCACTGAGCATATAAGAAACTTGGTCACATATATCCAAATACCATGTTTACATATTAATCATCAGGGAAGGGATTTGGACAGTAAAGTTTGCATGTATGGCAAAAGACAAATTTAAATTTATAAAATGAATAAAGTTGTTGAATGTTTAGGATTTTATTATTACTTATTGGGTAGATATTATTAACCTATGAGAATTTATCATTGATGCAAATCTTCACTAAAATTAATAAACAAAACTTCAACTAGACTGGAGAGTGGTGAAAAAGGAAGAAGAAAGAAGGAACAACCTTGAAGAAGAAGCAAGACGAGAGAGAAAGAGAGGATCGAGATTTCTAAGCGGAATGAAAGGAGGAGTCCGCTTATATTGGGATTTTTATTATTTATTTATTTAAATAT
This sequence comes from Macadamia integrifolia, assembly GCF_013358625.1. NCBI lineage: Eukaryota > Viridiplantae > Streptophyta > Magnoliopsida > Proteales > Proteaceae > Macadamia > Macadamia integrifolia. Next base: position 3,460,207 of record NC_056570.1, on the reverse strand, counting down.
TAATAATATTAAATAGAGTTGTAACTGTTTACAACTCTGTTAGCAAGATTAACATATTTAACACGTGTCAATCATATCACTTACGTGAACATTCACCGAGTTACGAACGTTCCACATTCCAATTTTTCTGCACGTATCCCGACCATTTTGCCAAAAAAAAAAAAAGCTCAAGATAAAAAGAGAGTTTGGAACTAACTTGGGGTTGTCGCTACTTTTCTATCGATATTGTTATACCGTTATACCGTTATAGGCTATGGTCTTAACTCAAAAAAAAAAAAAAAAAAAGGGATAATTGTACAGAAGATGAACACTTCCAAGAATGGAGTTTTGGTTATCCAGAGCCAAAAAGATTTATTATTGGTTTGATTCTGATTTTCATATATTAGAAGGGAATAATATAAAATTATCAAAAAAAAAATTCCTATTTTGATTTACTTGGTCGATTTCTGCTTTCACCGATTTCTAAATATCAAAATTGATACCAAATTGATAACGAGTTCCATCCAATCGACTCTAATTTTTTTCAGGTTGATTTAGTTGAAGTCTTGTATTTGTTTTTTTTTTTTTATAAAAGTTCAAGTCTTGTATTATCCGTCAAAAATATGCTCTGTTTTTTAAGGATGGAGTTTTTTTATTTTACAAGGGTGAGATAGTAATTTTGCACTCTGTGTCTGGGTGTAGGGTCTACTAACAGCTAGCATTCTTTTCTTCAGTTAGTTTATAGCTACTTTAGAGTTTTATTTTTTTCATTTCTGTCGTTTATTTATTTTTGGTGGGGAGGGGGGTTGGTTACACTTACTCAATTCATATATGGGAAAAAGAAAAGCACGTGAGTGCAAAAGTGTATGTCCTCTCACATAATCACTCTCCTCTCTTCGTATATCATGCCAATATATATGAGGTTATCGAATAGATCCCTCTCCTACCATATGTTAGACCGTGTCAATTCATATATTTAGTCTATCGCATTGTCCTTGAAACTTTTTCTTTTCTTCAAATCATCTTTATATCCTTATGGACAATGCCTATACAATTGTCTTTGGAGCTATTCTGTTGAACTTATATAACAATTGTTTTGAGCCATACATACTATCATATGGTAAAAGTTTTTCTAGATCGGCCATTTGGAGAGGTTTCCTAATTGGATCTCCTTCATAAATCGTAACCCATAGAAATCAAATCGTCAAATATTGAGGGAGTGGTTATTTGTCAATTTCAACCTCAAATTAATCAACTACATCATCCTCGGTATGTCCATTCATCTTTGTATTTGGCAGCCATCCATTTTTTTAGCTTGCACCCATTCAGTGGTCCTTGATATTTCCACCAAGGCCAATTCCAATTAGGTTGAAACTTGAAACGTAAACAAAATAAGGCTCTAAGGTCTACGGTCCCTCTACCCATCTACAACATCACGTACAGCTCCCTCTAACATGCCACATGGTAGAATCATGACCCATTTGAAGAACCTTCTCCAAATCGACACAAAAAAAAACTATTCTTCATCATATTACCAACCACTTTCTTTTGAATGGTTGGAAGTAATGCTTCTATGGTTAGAGATCTCATTCTCATTCTATAAAGAGTGAGTTTCACTGCTAGAAGAGGCCCCTTTAACATTTACGTACCTACCTCAATTAATAACACGTGCTATTGAAGAAGGAAGAAAGTTTTTCTTTACCTATAGTGAATAGATTCTACAAGAATCAATAGTCATAATTACTCCCCCATTTTCGAAGTCCAAATTGAACCATTATGGCTGTTGGATGTCTGTCTAAGTTTTCCTTCATCCACAGTTAATGAGATGGTTCTCTCATAAGGTTGTTATTCTAATTTTTTGACACTTATTAGATTTGGAGTGTTTGGTTTTGACGTCTATAAATCATTCTTACCCAACTCATTCAACATAAGTAAAAGAGTTTCGCTAGTCTAAGTACCAATATTTGTCACATGGTCATTCGTAGACTGGTCAATTTCCAAAGCTTCTTGTTCACATGAAAAGTTTCAATCCAAATGGAATTGACCAACATGACAGAATAAAGCTCTTAAAATATAGTGAATAATATAACTTTTTATAGAATAAATGGACAACTGAATATAGAAGGAAATATACCTTTTGTTTTCCCATTATGAGTATACAAAGGAAATATGTCAAGTATATGTTTTATTTTTAATCTGAAATTTGACAAGTGATCAATTTATATCATTCTTAAATATTCATACAATAAAAAATGCCACATAACCCTTTTCTTCCTAGTCTCTATCCCTATGTATCATATCAATATCAAGTACTAGTATTACTGATACATTGAACCATGTGGGCCATGGTTTTTGAGCATGGTATTGGATTAGTTATCAATCATCCTCAGAACCATTATAATATCGAACAGATCAGTATCAGATTATATATATATATATATATATATATTTATCTCTTGTCCATGCTGGTCAATTGATCCAGCATCATTCAAGTATTACGATTGAACACTTATCAAATTGATACAGACAATCCAATACCAATATTTACAATCATGATGTGAGTTGAGAGATTTTTTTTTTCTTTTCTTTTTTGGGTAATGTTGTGTTATTCACTCAATCCCATTTATTAACCATTAGAATTCGGAAATGATCTTAAAAAAAAAAAAAAAAAGGAGGAGGGAAATGTAAATATCTCAATATGACACCATATGTGGGTAGAGATTCTAGAGAATTCGGACTCCTAGTTTGTGAGGAAATATGGAATGACTTACTCTGAGATCATCGAAAGCCGTGGCATTATCGAAGTTGAGACGCTTGGTTGCCGTAGTAGACAATAAATACTCCACCTTCTCTCTCTCTATCTCTATAAAAGCCACCGTTGCATCGGAATTTAGCAAGAGGTGGAGGTTGCGGGGACACTAGAACACCACAGAATCTCTCTCTCTCTCTCTCTCTCTCTCTCTCTCTCTCTTATAAAAACCACCGTTTCATCGGAATTTGACAAAAAGGTGGTGGAGGTTGCAGGGACACTTGGGAATGGAATCAATAGTAAAACATGTCCCGGCGGTCACGGCTGCCGGAGTAGGAGGAGAAGGAGAAGCAAACGGCGGACAGAAGAGTGGGGAGCAACACGGATACTTTCAGATGCCAGTGCACTATCCAAGATACACGATGACCGAGTACGAAACGATGCCGGAGTGGAAGCTGGATCGCCTGCTCGCACAATATGGACTCCCTCTTGTTGGCGATGTCCACCGGAAGCGCAAGTTTGCCATGGGAGCTTTCCTTTGGTCTTATTGATCTGATCATAATCATCTTCAGATCAATCCCAATGGATCAAAGATTAATGATGTCTAAATGATGCGTCAGAATATTTCTTTCTAATATTTTTTTCTTGCAAAATTATATGTTTAAAGTAGAATATTAAGGAAAAAAGAAGTCTCAAAAATAGCATAGCCCTGTGCCTAAACGAAGTGGTGAAATGATTGTCTTCTTCTTTTGAAATGAAAAAAGAATTCAATTAACTCAAGGCCGAGAGGCCAAACGTTTTACAGAACGGGAAATAAAGTCTCAGAAGCATCACCAAGGATCTATAAGAGGATACACAAAACGGAGAGGGGATGTCCAAACAGTTGAGGTTCTATTAAAAGAACTATGAGATGTGAGAGCATCCATTACCCCATTGCCTTGAGGAAGTTTCATCCACGTTGATATTTCTATTAAGAGCTCCTAGTGGCCATGCCCTCTTTTAATCAAAAGTCTAATTTCTCTGGAGATAAAAAAAAAACCTCCTTTTATTGATAGTCCATGCTTGGCAGGGGCTTTTATCTTCCATCTAGGCATGTCTAAATTAGGGTTTTAGGGATTACTGCCTTCTAAACATTTTTCTATATCTACGTTCCCCATGGCCAGAAAGAGTCACATAGCCCTCAAAAACAGAGTGTTGTTTCTAGATGTGAGAAACACTATATTAGCAGCGTTCTTTCTCCCAGAAGGAAATATCAAATAAATATCTAATACAAGAGATATCAATACAACATTATAAATGGCATCAAAACATTAACCACTTATGCAACCACTACGCCAATGCATTTGATCAATAGGAGGTCAAGCAAAGGCATCTGCAACATATGGAGGGCAGAGTAGTCTTTTTGCATCTGCCTACTTTTAGCTGTAGACATATTCAAACTGATAGCTTGAGAGAGGTGAATCTTCACGTACATGAATGTACGTGAATGTTCCTGATCCATGGATATGGCATCTATTAAATGAGGAGAGAAAATAGAGTCCATATCCATGGACTAGGGACGTTCATGTACATTCACGTACGTGAATGTTCACCGGACTCTGGTAGCTTTCTTTTTCCTAAAATACTTATGGGAAAATGATCCCTCTCAGTCTGCCGCAGGTAACACTCAAACCGAGTAGGTGTGAAAATTTCATTGTGCCCTCCCCTTGCCATTTTCTGAAGATGCTCCTAGTGCACCTCCTCATTGACCCCGTGTGTTGGTATTGTGCGCACCAGACCGACATGATTCTTTTGTCCAATACTTATTCCTTGAACCATGTGGGCGGAGAGATTCACTCAGTCCCATTTATTAACTTTTTTTTTTGGGGGGTAGGTCCATTTATTAACATCAGAATTTGAAAATGCCAAAATATCTACATGATGGCCCTAGTTTCAAAAAATCTGAAAGACCTACGAGAGTAGGGGTATGGGCCGGGTTTTAGAAACCCCAACCCAATTCTGTCAGGTTTTTCCCAACCCAGCCTAGTCTTAATGAACCCTAATTGAGTCGAGCTTAACTTAATCTAGCCCAACCCAACATTATTGGTTATTTGGTTGCTTGATCTTGATGTCAAAAATCAAAGTTTTCATATATATGTAGATTATAAAAAACGAAAGATTTTTTACAGACCTGTTTTCTATAAGTATCCATTTATAACTAATAACATATTATTATTATTATTATTATTATATACTTAATATACACATAATATACAGATCTAGATTGGATTAGATTGAATTGGGTTGAGACCTCAACCAAGACTAGCCCAAACCGGCACCAGTTTTTTTTTACACCCCTATGGCCCTATATGAGAGTATCTAGGTTTCGGTTCAACTGCCCATACTTGGGGAGTAATTACTTTCCGCATATTCTGCTTAATCAACGGTAATTACTCTCCGCGTTATTAAAGTTGAGACGTTTGGTTGTTGCAGTCAATAAATGCCACCCCTCCCCTCTCTCTCTCTACAACAAATGCCCACACCTGTCTCTCCTTACCAAAAAAAAAATGCCCACCTGCCTCTTTTTTCTCTCTCTAAAAGCTACCGTTTCAACGAAATTTGGCAAGAGGTTGAGGTTGCGGAGACACTAGAAGAGAAAAAGGCCACAGTTTCAACGGAATTTGGCAAGAGTTTGAGGTTTCAGAGACACTAGAAGAAAACACCACAGACTCTCTTTCTCTCTCTATAAAAGGCCACCTTGACACTAGAAGAGAACATCAGTCTCTTTATCACTATCTCTCTCTTTCTCTCTCTAAAGGTATTGGAGGTTGCAGCAGGGACACATGGGAATTGAATCAAACGTAAGACCTGTCCCGACTGCCGATGTTGGTGGAGAAGGATCAAACGGTGGACAGAAGCGGAGTGGAGAGCAATACGAATGCTTTCACTTTCAGATGCCAGTGCACTATCCTAGGTACACAAAAGCTGAGTACGAAACAATGCCGGAGTGGCAGCTGGATCGCCTGCTCGGACAGTATGGACTCCCTATTTTTGGCGATATCAACCAGAAGCGCCGCTTCGCCATCGGAACTTTCCTCTGGTCTTCTTGATCTGATGGTTACTCTCTTTTACTGAATCTAATTATACGTCTTTCATGTACTGCCGGTGTATTTCCTTTTTTTTTTTTTTTTCTTTTTAAATTTCTGAAGAAGTATATGCTTAACGTAGTAGAATCTGATCCATCTTTTATTGTAAGAAAGACAATTTGTAGAATCTGAAGGAGACTCAATATGAAGTTGCTTTCTATGTTCTAGATTTTTTTTTTTTGGTTCAGTGTTTACTCTTCATGAGCTTACATGGGAAAATTGGATTTTTTTTTTTGGCAAAGGATGGGTAATTGCTCCGCATATACATACTCACTTAATAATCAGGGGAGAGAGATAATTCCTCAAGGACAAGGAGAAAGAGTGAAGAGTGTATCACAGCGAGGACTGAGAGAATTGACTGAGTAAAGTAAACTCTCTTGTTAATGCTATTTTACATGATTTTTATATAAAGATAAATTTTAACAAAATTTAATGGGAAAGGGGCCTATTGTATACATTGGCATTATGGGAATCTTTTTCCCATGTGTGTGTTTGTGTATGCCGTCTAAGAAAACATTTCTGAGCCTAACACCTAGAAAACTTTAGAGGAGGAAGGAAGGTAGCCCACGTTGCTACGGAGTATAGTATCCTGTGTCAAATGTATGTATACTTGTGTCAAACTTTTCTTAGCCTAAGCCCCATAAAACTTTAGAAGGCGGCTCAAGAAGGGCAGCTCATATAAGAAGTGCATGCTTGTCGCCAAAAATAGTGGTCCTAATGCTTCTAATATTCCACAAGTAATGCCATCCAAAAGAGGGCGTTGCAGTGGTCCTAATGCTGTAACATGTTGAATTATTCAATCTCAAAGCTTAAACTATTAAGTGGAGGGGCCCAATTGACATATTAAGTCATTCAAGATCTTGTAATGGAATTGTGATGAGCGATGCTTGTCACATTTTTGTGGCTTTAACAAAATATTTTTATTGTTTATATACTCGTAATGCCAATATGTTCGCACTCTTTAGCTTGATTGAGTTAGAGCAAGAATGAAGGATTGTTAATAAGAGAAGCACCTCAATGTTTCACCCAATGGATTAAAGTTAGAATTGTTCAACTAAGTTTATATTTCAACTTATCTTATGTATTCTTACTCACTCATAGAGTGGTTTTCTATCGAGCAAGTGAATTCAAACATTGTATTCTCAAAGAGTAAATTCAAGGATTGAGAGTAAGATACACCACCTCTAATGAGAAGTATTTTGTCAATAAGATCCAAATAATTTGGCTACGACTCCTTTTATTTTGGGAAGGAAGCCAGGCTAGGAGTAGGAACTTCGGTACATAAGGATTTGCTCAGAGTTTCTCTCCTCCCACGATGAAGGGAATCCCTACTTTCATAGTAGTTGAATGGGCTCTTAAGAGCAAGAAGTGGAATACTTATGGCCCTAGATTTCTTTACCATGGGCAAAGAAAAACCTTCTCCTAGAGATTTTATGCTCTACTCATAGGAGAAATCAATAAGGACGTCCGAGTTTTCTTTAAGCCATGGTGAAGGGAAATCCTTTGACCGTAGGGCTTCAAACGGGTGTGGGATCATATTTTGAGGAACATACTAGCACCATAGGGGTTTTAGAACCGTAGGATGGGATGGTGAATCTTCCGGCCGTGGAGAAAAACTTTCTCCCAACAATATTAATGGACCAAAACATTAAGGGTACTGCTATTGCTCATCTTGAGTCTCATCAAAGTCCAAAGACTACACTAATTATTATTTTTATATCATAAGATAAGAAAGACAAACATTACATATTAGCTAACTTGGTACATACATAATTACAGATCTGAAGCATAAACTAATAAGTCCCTCATGGATTAATTTAACAACAGTGAACTATATCTTCTACAGAAACGAAAATGAAACAGAAGCTCATCAAAGCTCTCAAATACTATTCATTCAGTTTCTGAGGGCCAGAGGAAGGCTCCCATGGCAAACTTTCTCTTATGTGGAAGATCCCCTATCACAGGCAGCCCATACTCGGAGAGAAGGCAGTTGAGCTGCCACTCGGGCATGGTCTCATAGTCTGATTTCTTGTACCTTGGATAGTGCAAGGGCATCATGAAGCACCGCCACTTGTCGTTCCCTGGCTGCGCGTTTGCCCTATATCCCGGCAGCGTGTAACTAGCAGTACCATTGAGGTTACCAACAGCTCCATTCATCTTGTTATTCCTCTCCCTCTCTCTCTCAAATTGAGTGCACTTGAAGGGACCGAGGGGGTTCCCTTTTATAGATTTGAGAGAGAGAGAGAGAGTGAGAGAGAGAGAGAGAGCACTGGAAGAATAACACATCATGGAATAGAGCATTAATGTTAGAAAGAGAAGCAGTTTCAAATATCATGGTTCTTATCTTTTCTCAAATTATAATATAGAAAAAAAGTTTTTTAAACAAGCGGTATAGGGAGGGCACCAATGAAGAACAAGGAAACAATTTCATACATAAGAGTAAAGAGGTAATTTCATGTGAAGACAAAAGAATATAAAGACTGTGCAAAGAGATTGTTGCCTAATCGCATGGCTCTTGCGCCAATATGGATGCCAATGAGAGCACAACATCAATATGGATAAAATTTGTTTGTTCATGCGAAGCGGTGCGGTAGTTTTAGGCACACGACCAGGCCTTTTTATTATTATTGTTATTATTATTATTATTTTAAAGGTGCCGTAGCTACAAAGCTAAAGGAGTACGGGGCTACTATGAATTAAATGACATTAATGGTAGTGCCTTCGCATGTTGCTTACCTACAGTGGGAGAAGTGTAAAGCCCTAGAGAGGTCTTAAACGTAGGAATCACATCTTCAAGTTTTTGCATTTTTCATTGCTAGATGCATTCGTCTTCAGCTCTTGCCCTTGCAATTGGAGAGGGTTGCGGAGATAGGGGGACACAAAAATGCCACGTTGTTCCATGCCCAGAGCATTGAAGATTCTGGCCCATGTTCCTTCATTGGACGCACACATTGGTGTTTCTTTTGTTAGCAAGACAAAGCTTTTTCGCCCATAATTTACAGCGTCACCCGCTGAAGAATGCCACAATTATAAGACTACCCCTCTGTTTCACCAAATTATACTCAGATCCTCTATCGTCAGTCACTTTTAAGTGTCGAGTTAAAATGACCTTATACCCTTGCCATTAAAAAACTCATGTTTTAACCATTATACCCTTGCGATTAAAAAACTCATGTTTTAACCATAAATATAACTCTTCATCTCTCACTAGTCCTAGAACTCTACTAATCTCTTTTCCTGGTTTTTAGCACTTTGATCATTTCTTTGCATCTCCCTCTGAAAGTAGCCAGGAAATCAATTCACTAGTGGTTTTCTCGGCCATTTGGTGGTGGCCTCCTTTATTACTACTTCCTTTCTTTGAGCTTATAAATTATTCATTTTCCGGTTTTTCATCTCCAACTCTCTCTCTCTGGCTAGGTTGATATGTGTGTTTTCTTCAGTGGATTCTGCATTTCATGTCTTGTTCCTGCTTGGGTTCTCTCCGAAAACCCTGTTCTTCATGGCATTACCTAAGTGACCTCACTTGTACAGACATTGTTGGTTATGTTATGCTATTCTAGCTAACCTCAGTCCTACGACGGACAAATCGGGCTCGTCTCCAACAACTGGCGCTCCAACGAGCGCCCAACGACTCCTTTAAGTGCGACACCTGTCCTACATTACATCCAACAATCAATATTCATTCAACCCACATCTCTCCTCCTGCTACTGAAACCTCCTGCGCGACCTGCTAAAACTCTTCTCTAGTTTTCTTCTAAATACAAGTACACACCTTAATCGGAGACTTTCAAACTGCATTGTACTTAAAAATCCACACAAGCAAGAAGAACCCTATATTTTAGAATTTTTTACAAGTTACGAACTAGAAGAAATTAAGCCCTAATTTATGTTTAGAATTGAAAAAAAAAAAAATCAGAAGAGGAGAAGGAATGTTGGACTTTTTCTTTGGGCAAGATTTCTCTTTAGGAAAAATTAAGCCCACATCTCTCCACGCTCAACTCCCACACCGAAGCGTTGGTCATTGGAGATGAGCTGGATCCGCGACGAACGACCTCGCTTCATATTTAATAAGGGCATTTTGGTATTTAAAATAAAATATAATTTTTGGCATCAACATATAAGGTATATTCCTTAAGAGTGATTGATGGTAGGGGATCTGAGTATAATTTGGTGAAACAGAGGTGTGGTCTTATAATTGTGGCATTCTCCAGAGGGGTGGCGCTGTAAATTTTCCTAATAATAAAAATAATGCTCCTTGGTTACATGGCTCTGCGCCAACTTGGGGCTAATGACGGGGGCACATGGGCATCCAGAAGGTGGGGTTACTGTATTTCACAAGGGTGGGTCATTTGCCCCCTCTGTGTTTGGGCACAGGAGCTATGTGACTAGGGAGCATACTTTTACCCTAACAACAAAGAAGGAATGTTTGTGTTCTTTGACTGGGTTGTCCAGCTAAGGTTAGTTGGGTGACACTTATTTGTGTTAGATGATAGGTTGTATAGAGTTAACATTTGTGGATAACTAGAATTCAAGGGTTTTTGTTAAAATTTCAAGTTCAAACCACATAAATTGGCCAAGTAGCAAAACAAAGTACTGAAAAATCTAGAACTACTTGAGGGTGAATAAAAAGACTACCAATGGGTTCATGGGCAAGCATGGAAGGGGTAATACATATAAATAAACTTGTGTCTAAATATGACAAATGGCTAATCTAGATGTGTGTGTCTCTGTGTGCATGTGCATGCATAATGCATACATGTAGGGGTGTCCACTGGTTAGGCTTGGTCAAGTCTAGTCAGGCCTCTTGGCTTGCACCTTGAAGTGCCTATTTAAAGAATTAGTCAAGCTACGTCACGCTTAGTTTGATTTCGAGCTTTTACCAAGCTAATTAGACCGTAATCGGCTCTTAGTGGGCTTTAAATGACTTATACATTATTAAAACCTCAAATTGGCCTTAAATGGGCTTTAATTGTCTTAGATTTTATGAATTTTAATATATTTATTAAATCATCAACAATTTAGAATAGATGTTACACTTAATTATATTCAATAATTGATAAAAAAAAATCAATATATCTTATTCTACCTATAAAAGATCAAAATATACCATATAAACGGTTAGGCTAGTAGGTCGGTCTTCTAAAATGTCAGGCTTACGCTGCAACGTTGACCATCTATTTATGAATGCGTCAGGGATCAAGCCCAACACGTTTATTAATCAGCCCAGTTCAGGTTGGACAATAAATTTATCGGACTTGATCATGCCTATCGGGTCAGGCCTGCAATTGACACCCTTAAATGCATGTCTAGGGCTTAGATTTTTTTTTTCTAAAGATGTTTCATTTGGCTCCTTGGTGTGTGCGTGGCAGAGGGGGGCCTTAGATTTCCTTTCTCTAGATGCTTCATTTGCCTCCTCCATGATGTGTGAGTGGCACATATGTGTTCTAGAAAGGAGGAAAGGGTTCTTCTCTATTTTATTCATTTATGTCTCTCTCTCTCTCTTTATGGGGGATGCTTCATCCGCCTCCATGATTAATGGAAGGGCTGTTGCCATTTCTCTTACATGAGTTTTAGACACTGAGCATACAGCCTAGACTTTTGGCTCACTTGAATCCATCAAAGTCCCAAAACTCATTTAAGAGACCAACCAATACTTATCCACATCCCACAATGACGTGGAACAAGATCTCTTTATCTCTAACCCAAACCCACAAATTCACAAAATCAGAAATTGATCACCCTTGATGACAATGCCACTTCTTGTGCTTGGTTATGGTGGATATGCTGCGTGTCCTATATGAATCAACAGAATTTATGTTGAAAACCACTAGACATAATGGATATTGTGGCTTAGGGTTCTCCATGGCTCTGCAACTTGGACCCCTTAGATCTCAATTATTTGGTTATATCTATAGGAACTGATTAATGAGAATTGAAGAACTTGAAGATGATCGAAGGGGTCAAAGACAAAGCAAATTAATCCACAGAATTATTTGCAACTTGATAATGAAAAGCGGCAAATCTCTAACTCATACATGGATTTGTTGGGTTCCACGTGAAAGTAATGAACCCACATCGGATTTGAATAGCTTGATGTGAAAGGCATATAAAGACTTGCGTATTCTCTCCTTAATGATTAACTATATAGTCCTTATAACCTAACCCTCCATGTCAATGAGAGGTTTTTCCCTTTAAGTAAGGGAAAGACCACAAGGTACCACTTATCCATCAAGTAGTCACTATTGTGAGTTTGTAAATGTACACTTCATTAGTATGAAAATACTGAATGCGACCGAGGAAAATCACATTAGGGCATTAGGTGAGAGTAGGACTGGCCGCTACCATAATGCCCATAGGCTCTAACGACTGCACTGCTCCACCACATGGGTCCATTGGGGAGGGGGGGGAGTCTTGAACAATAAACATTCCATCGGCCACCTACTTCAACAAGAAGAGTCATTACCAACTACGCTACGTATCTTTCTCCTTACAGAGATGGACACAAGTGGCATGTGAGATGGTGAGGGTCTAGAGCTACACGCATCGACATTCTGGCCAAGTAATTTATAGCCCATGAACATCTTGGCTACTAGACTTTATTTTTAATATGATCTTGTAATGAAAATGGTCAATGTCATATAAGTTGGATAAAATTTTGGATCAAGTTTTCATTCATCCACAGTGAAGGAAGTGTGAATCATTATAGTGGTGGGAAAGGAGTGTAGTGGTAGTTTTAACCTCATTTGATAGAGAGGAGAGAGTAATGATGATCCTAGATGGTTGGGTGAATCCTTCTCTTAGGATAAGAAAAACTTGCCCCTACAAGTCTACTTCCTTTTAATCTCCACAATAACTCATGCCATTAATTCCTATACATGAGGTAGGAAAAACCTATCATTAACATATTTGCCGGTCAAAGATAAGGTGTTGGAGGTAGACTTCAACCATGGACTTAGGATCAGGATCACATCTTTATCGACTGAGTCAATTTAGAATTGCCCAATTTTTGGGTCAGCCAATCTACAATGTCGCATGGGACTTTAAATTACCACTCCTAGGAAGAAAGCCGGGGGAGTAAGAAGGGATACCTTAAAAGACTTGACGAAGAAGGTATGTTTGCATTCTATTGGCAAGGTACCAACCAACTGTGCAACTGCAATAGTAATTGTCTTTGATTCTCCAAGTTGAATCGCTAAATCCTTTACTTCAACTTGGAGATGGATGGCTCACAAAATAAGCTGAACCTAATGACATATTGGGCTTGGTTTAGGGTTGGGTCGTGGGTCTCATATCCTTGAAATTACAAGGGCACCATTCCAACATCATCATAAATGCAAGCGATTCAAGAACAAAACTTGTTGGATCCTCAGGCTTCATTCTGCGAGCCTACACTCAACTCTACTGGCAAGGCACCAACCAACTGCCTTAGTTGTTCTCTTCTTCTTGAACCTTAAAGGAATATGAAAATTCATATAGGTCCACTCCCTCTTTCATATCTCTCTCTCTCTCTCTCTCTCTCTCTCTCTCTCTCTCTCTATATATATATATATATATATATATATTTTGTTATGAGTCTATTATTTTGATCAGAGAAAAAAGGATGCTCCATGGTTGGAGTCTATTAGTATACCAATAGGTAGTATACCAATAGGAATGACTTCCAAAGGTAGCAACATAGATAAGAATGAGACTACTGATCTCCAAAATGACTTTCAAAGGTAGCAACAAAGATAGAGTGAAACTACTCCAAGATGACATGGGAACATAAGTTACTATTACCACGTCACCCTTCCACATCACTCCTAGTAGTGTAATTCATAAATTCCATAGTGAACCATCATTAAAAACTTTCCCACAATGGATTTAAAATTTCACTAATTGAATTAGGAGATTTCATTTCTTTTTATTTTTAGTAATAAAAGATTTCATTTCTACGACTAATAACAATTCTATGAATCACTTTTTCCAATTACCCATGGTTTTAGAATTCCATTGGTTGGAGTAAGAAAGGGTTTGGGGGGTTGGTTTGTTGAATTCATAATTTGGGTGTGGCTCACTAGGATTTAAATTACGGTATTGGAATTGGTATCAGTCTAGATTGATACAAAGAGAGTTTTCCCTCATTTTTTATTAAGAAAAATTTTCTGGACCATTTTGATACACAATTACAGTATGGTCAAATATCAATACTAGTTACCAACAATACCAGTATGGCCAATAATACCGATACCTTAAACCACAGTGTCATTTCTAGTCCCTTGGGAGTACTGACGAAACAAAATAAAGGTAACGGTTTCCAAACCCTCAAGCCACTTTTTTTCCAAAGGATTTTGAAGTGACTAGACTAGGTTTTTAAAACTCTAGCCTAACCCTAAGTCCACTTAATTCAGGTCAAGCCCAAACATGTTGGGCTCGACCCATCCTGACCCATCCCTAAGGGCCCATTTGTTTCGAAGGGAGTCGTGGGGTGGAATTGTTGGGGTGGGATTGCTTTTGCACTTTTCCAAAAAATAATAATTCCGAAGGTTTTTGTTTGCTTAGGGGCGAGAAAGTGAGTAGACAACCCACTTTTCTTATCGGCCCAGGTGGCAGGCAACTTCTCCCACCCCAAGCCTTACCAAAGTCCTTTGAAATCAATAGGACTCTTGCGGGATTCCTTCTCTCTCTCTCTCTCCCCGTCTCTATATTTTTCAGCGACATCCCTTGATGAGAGTCTGCTATTGCAGATGCTGAGATGTATCAAAAAGAGGGATTCCTTCTCTCTCCCTCCGATTCTACCTTCTTGTTCTTCTACCTGCTGTGTCCAACATAGGTTTCAGAAGAGTAAAAAAAAACAAAAAACAAAAATAAAGATCATCCTCGTCCAATTTCTCACTCAGGATGGATCCTCATTTTCTTTAGTGGATCAATTTGTTTGCTTCTCCTGCAGATCCTGATCTTAATGGAGATAGACTAAAACATTGACATATGTTCATGGTGACCATTATTGGAATGTGATAATAACCTTAGCTCTAGTGTTTAAAAAATTGGAATCTATCGGTTGCATCGTCTGTGGCCCATCCCGATTCCCCCCTCTAAAATTCTAACCGACCTCTCCATACAGTTTTTCTAGGGTTCGAAACGGATTCCGGCAGCTGCCATACTATTTCTGAAGTGTTTCTAGTCAATCTGGATCAGGACCACCAGATCTAAACGGCGCGATTCTAGCTTTTAAAACCCGTCTTACAACCTGAAGCATCAGAAAAAAAAAAAAAAAAAAGTAAAGTGTAAGGGAGAAGAAAAGTAAGCAACAGAGTCGCCAGTAAAGGACTTCTTTGGATTTCTCCACCCCTGCCGTCAGCAGAGGTGGTGAAGTAGTGAATCTACACTGACGGTGCCGGAATTTGTAGACGTTATTTCTCTGCTCCATCGTCTTCTTTTCTCTCTCTTCTCTTCTCTCTCCTCCCAGTTTCCACCCAACCAAACATGATGGGGTGGGATGCTGCAGTAATTTCACCACATCTTTGCTTCCCTGTCTTTAACCCCACTAACTTGTGAGTTCCATGCTGACAACACTCTCACCCCCAACTCCCCCTCTAAAAAAAAGGGCCCTAATTGATTTTGGTTGGATCGATTTAGCCGTGATTCATCTTGGCAGCTTTTTTTTTTTGAACTCTTGACTTCATTGTTGTGAGAAACTGGTTTTTACCTACCAGGCTACCCACCTTAAGATATCTTGGCAGTAGAAGAATCAATACAGGTGGGAGCATTGCCTTTTAGGTTTTTTTTACCATGATTTTATTAATTTTTTTAAAATGAAAAACAAGTAGAAGTACTGAGAGGATGCATAATACCCTACTTGCACAGAGCCTCGGTTATACATATAGAAATGGGCTAAGCTGGACTTAAATCGAGATCTCAGTCCAAACCCGATCTAGCCGGATTTCAAGTCAGGAAATACCAACCCTAACCCAACCCACAACCTGATAGCCTGGCCCAAGTCGTTGGGCTGAGGGTGGACTTGAGCAGGTTCGGGTTCGCCGTACCAAAGGTCATAGAAATAAGGAATTCACCATCTTCGTTACCTCACAAAAACCATTGGCAGGTGTCTCAGTCCTATGATCCTCGACCAAAATTATTACGAAAAGTGGGGGCAATTTCGTATATTCACATTACCTTGAGTAGAATAAGAGCAATGCATCCCTAGGGCGCAGTATCTCACGATCCTCTCATGATAATTAGCCGGCAAAACACGATAAGAGTACATATAAAAGGCGCACCCCAACTAGAGCTCATAATTTCAGTAGCTTCTGCTTTTTCCCTCTCTTTTTAAAAAATTGAGCCGCGGAGAGCGACGAAGAAGAGAGAAACCAAAACGCAGAAGACCTAATCTTTAGAAGGTCAACAATGCCTCGAGAGATCATCACTTTGCAGGTCGGACAATGTGGAAATCAGATCGGGATGGAGTTCTGGAAGCAGCTCTGCTTAGAGCATGGTATCAGCAAGGAAGGGATTCTCGAAGATTTCGCTACACAGGTTCACTTCTTTTGCTTCGATATTCACTGATTCACTGTTTCGTATGTTTTATCCTTTTTCCAGATCCTGTATGGATGATTGAGTTTTAGTTGCTTGTATCATTTTGTTTCGATGGAAGCGTTAGGTTAGACTCTGAATTCGGTATTTGAACGTTCATTTCAGAAGATTGCGTCACAATTGAAGTCGTTACTAGGAAAATCTACCGATTGAAGTTGAAATGTGATCTTTGTTTCGTTTCTAATTTTGCTAGTTAAAGTGGATATCGAACACTTATTGGAAATGTGATTATATTGAAAGTCATTTGAGCCGCAGATCTTCTGTTACTGCTAAAAGCTGTGGTGTTTTGGTTCTTATTACAGTTGTACTGCTCAGTTAAATTATTTATTCACTCTTTTAGCATGCAATTTCTCTGAAATGTGAATGGCCTCAAGTAATTTTAGTTCAACCATTATCGCAGGGGATTAGGATTTCTTGCTTTCTCAAATTCTTCCCCTCCCATTCTGTAAAATTCTCATATCTAGGAATGTCATTGAACTCAATTTTGCTGCATGTAAAAGTGCCTTAGTCAGTCTCCCGGAGATTTTGAAAAGTAAGTAGACACGATGGTTTAAACATGGTTAAACAATTATAAATGTGTAAGTGGGTGATGCTTCAAAGTGCCAATCTGATTACCAATGATATATGGTAACACAACACACAATAAGTGGCAGATTTATATGGCAGATTAATTTTTTTTCTTTAATGGACTAATAGATTAAAAGATTATATCATTTGGTCTTCTGGGGAAATTTGCAATGCATTTTTCGTTTTTTTTTAAGTTACTATAATTTTACTCAATTATATTTTAAGGAATTTATTATTAAAGAGCTTACTGTAATAGTAATGACTAGCTTACATGATATATCTGGTATGGGTGTTGTAGGGAGGTGACAGGAAAGACGTTTTTTTCTATCAAGCTGATGATCAACACTACATACCTCGAGCTCTTTTGATGGATTTGGAGCCCCGAGTTATTAATGGCATTCAAAATAGTGAATATCGGAATCTCTATAATCATGAGAACATATTTGTCTCAAATCATGGTGGTGGTGCTGGAAATAATTGGGCTAGTGGGTATCACCAGGTTCGTTTTTGGGTCTTTGTATGTTAACTGTTTCATACTCATATGCTACCTAAGTATTGGTGGAAAAAAATTATACTTTTGTTGAAATTGTAATATGAGGCTGTTTGTATATTTGAGAAGTAGTCATTGAAAGCCCTCTCTTATTTAAAGAGCTCTCTTTGCTTTTCTGTATGTCTTTATGGTTAATATTCATACCCTGGTGTTCTCTTGTTATAATTCTAACCCTTATCAGTAAAATTTCCCTCTTGTGCCATTTCAATGAAATCTCGTTCTTCTGCGATGATTTCTACGTTCAAAATAGTGCAAATGTTGCAGATAAAAAATGGTTCCACAAGCTGCCTTTTCTTAGGCATTTATTCAAAACATTAACATGGTAAACTTAATTTGGAGGAGGGAGATACACCGATACAATTTTAAGGCATAGATCTTTTTAAACTGTATGCGAGCTTCTTATACTACCATCTACCTAAGTAACAAGATCTTCAAGAAATGGAGTATGTACCTGTTTGACCCACATAAATGTGTGCACTAATGAATTACATTAAGGAAGGTTCCACTGGTACAAGACATGCCAATTTTTAATACTTTGAATATAGATTACTGCAAAAACACTGCAGGGACTAATGTAATTGAAAAAAAAAAACATTTCTTATAAATCTATGAACTGAGTTAAAAAAATAAATAAAGAGAAAATTAAGAATTTTAAGAATTTAAGCATTGATTAATTCAAAGAAACCAAAACTTGCTTTATTTCCTGAAAAAATTAACAGATGGTGGTAATATAGAGAGGATGTAAATGGAGATGGGGAGTCAGGATGGAGAGACATAGAGGGTGTTGATGGAGATGGTGAGTCTGGATAAAGGTGTAGATAGAAATAGGGGAGTGTAAGGTGGCTAGAGATAGTGCTGGTGTTTTAAGAAATTTATATAATTATAAAAAGTAGACTTCTAGGAACATAGAACAAACTAGAATAGAAAATCTAAAAAGGGGTGTTACGAGGATTGGCGTCTTGGAAGCAAGACGTCCCAGTCTCAAGAACACTAGTTTCCTGTAAGTAAAGATCTTACAAAAATGGCTGAATTACTACTTCAATTTCAGAATAAACCATACACAGTCTTTTTTGTTTTGCCAAGATGAAGTCCTCTTTGTGATTCTACAAAGTATTGAATATATTCCAATGCCTGAAGTTTTAAGCTTTCTATTGCATCTTAATAAAGGGAGAATTGTCCCTTACTCTTTGTGCACTGTTAACCTTTCTAAATATTCTTGAGTTATTGACATTTGGCTATTAAGCCTTGTTCAGGGAGAGCAGGTGCAAGAGGAAATAATGGACATGGTTGATAGGGAAGCAGATGGAAGTGATAGTCTTGAGGGTTTTGTTTTATGCCATTCAATAGCTGGAGGAACTGGCTCAGGTTTTCCATTCTCTTCATTCAATCTTTTGAGCTCCTTGTTTTATGTGGATTTATCATATGATGTACATTTTTTTCCTTTTTCTTAGAAACTGCTTAGTGTTTTCAATTTAGATTTCATGCTTTATTAATTACTTGCTTAAGTGCAGGAATGGGTTCATATTTATTGGAGACTCTAAATGATCGCTACAGCAAAAAACTTATTCAGACATACAGTGTGTTTCCTAACCAGATGGAGACAAGCGATGTGGTGGTCCAGCCGTATAACTCACTTTTGACTCTTAAGCGGCTTACACTAAATGCTGATTGTGTTGTTGTTCTTGACAATACTGCACTGAATAGAATAGCAGTTGAACGCCTTCATCTATCTAATCCGACCTTTGCACAAACAAATTCTCTGGTTTCAACAGTAATGTCTGCGAGCACAACCACTCTTCGGTATCCAGGGTATATGAACAATGACTTGGTTGGGCTTCTTGCTTCTTTAATTCCAACTCCAAGGTGCCATTTTCTAATGACGGGATATACGCCACTCACAGTGGAGCGCCAGGTTAGATTCAATCATTCGTGTCATTTAGTTCGTAATTCTTCTTAAAGAAAAATGCATTTTGGATTTTCCTGGTATCTCTTAGTTTTTGTGTCAAAGAGGAGGCTGGACTTCTATGAGAGACATAATCTGTTTCTCAGGACTCTGGAGCTGATGAAAACTAGGAATTTTACATTGTTGAACCTTTGTGTGCATGTGCATGCTTGTGCACTCTTTTTGAGGGTTGTGCTCTTTTTGAAGTGGAGGTGTGGAAATGATTGGGTAGAAACTAATTTTGTTGGCATTAAATTTGGGTAGTGTCATAAGGATATTGTTGGTGAATGAATGAAATACAGAAACACATTCAGAATGTGGCTTAAAGGGACCGTGTTACATGAATAAGATTTTATCACTGTCACTTGATTTTGTTTGTAGAACTTGTACATATTGTGTCTGTTCTTATTATACTGACTGCCAACAGTATGGTGAAACATACATGCTGACTATAGGAATTAGCAATCTCAAAGCAGCCATTATGAACTTTAGAGTGCTGTGTTTTCTTGCAAAATTGAATTTGTCATTTCATGCCTATATAGTTCCGGTTGTTTGTTGTTGTAGCTGTCTGATGTAGGTAATTTTGTCTTTGGCAGGCTAATGTTATCCGGAAAACTACTGTACTCGATGTAATGAGGAGACTTCTCCAGGCAAGATCCTCTGTTGATTGAAGTATCTTCATAATTGACAAGCATTTTGCCCACTGAAATATATAAAAGAAAACCGCCTAGCCCTTCTTAGCCTGGGGATAGACGGGCTTCTTACTTGTATGTCTTTTGCAGTCGAAGAATATCATGGTTTCCTCTTATGCTCGAACAAAAGAAGCAAGTCAAGCAAAGTACATATCAATATTAAATATCATTCAAGGAGAAGTAGACCCTACTCAGGTAGTGTTTTCCTCTAGCACTGTTACTTACAATGTAAGTTCTGATACATCCTCTTAAGTGGTGCTTGGTCTTTCATCTCATCCTCGAACTTCTTATTCCATTGTGGAGCTACATCTGGCGAACTTCTAAGATGATGGATTGGTTAAAAAAGCGGGGGTTGAAAGGGATTCAATGTACATCATGTTACATCCCATTATGTAGCTCTTGCGGTTTGCTATTCTACTTTTTTTATACTGACTGCATGCTTTCTATGCCGCTTTTTTTTTTTTTTTTTTTTCTGTTCTCTTCGTGTTCTTATAAAAAAAATTGTTACCCCCAATATCCTCCTCCACCACCTGAAAAATGATCGTCTTGATTTTTGAGGAAACAATCCATTTTGTAGAAATTAATTATGATTTCTATTTGATGTAACCACAGGTTCCAAAACTCTGATTATGGGTTGCTTTGGGCCCACCCAAGTCCCAGAAACCCCAAATAACTAGCAACTGATTATTTTTTTAAGACTGAAACTAAGTCTAGTGGAAGAAGAAACACCAGTTGTGGTTTCTGGTTTCAATCTCCCAACAGGAGATGATTCAAGGGGTAATAACCTAAGGCTAGAATCTCCATAAGGTAGAGATATATCTTCCAAATTCTGAAGGCAAAAGAAGGGAAATCCAGGGAGATTGAATCAATTATGTGCGACTGTTAACATCGCCTAGAACAGAGCACATGTGATAAGCTTAAATTATAATCAAGCAGAAATGAGAAATAGGGAGAAGAACAGAGGAACAAGTATAAGAAGAAGAGTAATGGTGGAGTAGGATCTGACGCGAGAAGGGGGAGATGAGAGAAGGCAACCACTCAAACACGACTTCAATATTCCATCTTCAGTCACCCTATTTTAGTAGATTGCTTACATTTATAAAAAGAAGATTTCTAAGAAAGTAAACAGAATTAGAAAGCAAATTGGACTCAGTTTCCTACGCTACCAATGGCCAATGCTATCTAAACTCACATATTAATTGAAAATTACAAAATAACCCCAAATAAATAAACCCTTAAAGACCTGTTCAACCGAAATCAGAGTTCACACGGTTCGTCTCGGTCTGGGTTTTCAAACGGCTTCAACCCAGTACATGGAAGCGTTACTGCATCACTATTTCTTGGATGATTAATTATAGTTTCTTGGGCTGAATAATTCAATATCCATGTGAACTCAAGAAACTCCTTATCCCGAATGTCTGGTTGAGTTTAAAGGTGTCAATTTAAAACCAAACCCCAGTTTTTTTCAGCCTTTCCATTGACCTTTTAGAGAGTTCAACCTGAGTAGTATCACTCCTTTGTGATAATTAAAGACCAGCGACTTGTTTTTTCCATTATAATTTTCTCATGTTAAATAGTGTTTAAAATACTTACTTCCATGATTCATAGCTATTTTCAATTCATTATTTCTGGCCAGTATTTTAAGCAGGTTGAACTTGTGATACAATCAAAGCTGCCTAGTTGGGCCTAGGGAGGCCTTATTATGAATCTTGGGCGTGTTATATGGACCTTGGGCTACTTGTTTATGGGGTTACTTTTGTGGCGAGCCCAAATTATAAACCATAAAGTAGGGGTGAATACAAAGTATCTAAACTTCTAAGTTATATGAGTCTGCGTTAGAATAAGATACTCATTAGCAAGTATAGGGTTCTGTTTTAAATCTATTTAATTTATTCAGTGTGAGAGATTGGGACTCCAATTGTGAGTCTAATTAGGACTTTCAAAAAGTCTCATATATGTAAGCACCCCCTATCAATTGGCCTGATTGAGTGATGGAATATGGGTTTATTTGAAGAGAGTTTGTGATGCTGTACTGTGCAAGTGTGAGCAGAGGCTCATCTTCTGACCAACTGTTTCCTTCTACATCCCTTATTCTGGTTCTTATTACATCTGTGATCAATTGATAGGGGTCGTCGGTTGGAGCAATGGCAAAGGGTTCTTTCCGCCTGTGCAGTGGTGTGGGTTTGAGTCCTGGGAACCAGCCTCTCCGTAAAGGGGGTAAGGCTGTCTACCTATATACCCTCCCAGAACCTTGCTTAAGTGCAGGAAGCCTTTGTGCATTGGGTACCGGCCTAATTGCATGTGTGATCAAGTGACCTCTCTCCAATATCTCCCTATCTTATGCATCTTCCTTTTCCTTTGTTTTCGTGATTCTCTGATAGTCGTACTCTTTCTACTCAATTGTTTTTCAAATTGGTTCAATATCCTGAATATATAGTGCTTCTGATTTCCAGACCTGAGGTTCTAGTTCCTATTTGGGTCCTGTACTGATAGTTTCTTAGTTCTGATTGCTAGCTTCTTCGGCAGTTTATCAGTTTTTGAAGTTACTTAAATTTTAAGCATCCTGAGGATCATCTGTTAATCCTGTAACGATTTTCCGGATTTCAATACTGATTGATAGGACTGTTGAACTCTTACACTGGACTAGAATTACAGAGTATTTTGACCTCTACTTTGAGATTTTAAGATTGCTCCCTTATGACGACCGTACTTGAACTCACAATGGTACCAACTCCGGTCAGGCCAACCCATAGCACCCAGCCAACTAACGGATCCAAGGAAAGACCCCTCCCTGTCAACATAAGTTGGATCCAAACTTTGCCCTTACATTATTATATTATAGTAAATCAGATTTTCCTCACCTCTTCATCCCAGACCACCAGGAATCGATAAAGGTTTTATCCCTCACCTCAACTAGATGTTGACTACTTCCTTTGTTAGAATCCGTAAAAGCAGATTAATTTTAATTATTTAATTATAGCAGAAATATGTTAGTTGGCCAGTGGGTGAGTTGGGTAAGAACTTAAGGCACACACTTGCACACTGGGCCCATGCCTGATCACAGCCCCGGTAATAATCATGCTATTAGACCCAACCTGTCGATAGTGTATTTATTCGGGTTTAGACGCAGAGTCCAAGACAAGCTGATAACTACTGAACTTACTTTTAGTTTTATTCATTAATAAAAAGAAAAAACCCCAAAAGATGTTCTCAACTTATTCAAGTATCTGAATGTAGTCATGGACATTCCTCTTCTATCGTAAGCTTGAAACATCTAGTTTTTTTTTTTTCAGGTTCTTCCATTAATTTTGCTGTATTTGCTTTTCAAAGCTAGATATTGCAATATCCTCCCCCCCTGGTGGTATTCTTTGATCTTTCTGTTCCTTTTGATACATGAATGGTCTTTGACCCTTTGGTACATTTTCTTTTCATGGATGCATCTTTTTTGTCAGAAATGAAGCTCATTAAGACAGTTTCATTCAGGATATCCATGTTGGAGTTTACATGATACTTGGGGGTGTGGCTCAAAGAGGCACTGCCCTGGGACTTGGGGCTGAATGACCTGATAGAGTGGGAAGTTTAAGTAATATGTTTTTAGAATCTATTATTTCCTTCATAGCGGGGCAAAAGGAGCTAGGATTTTCAGGAGAAGTCTTTTGCAGTTGTTATTCATGACCAAGCTTATCTGTATTGATTGGGTTTATTAGAAATTATGTAATCTTGATTCTTTTTAACTTCCTCTGTTGTCAATTTATCATTTGTCACAAGAATATTGTTATATTGCACGTCTGGCCCTCTGGAATTGCATTTTTAATCTTCTTTTAGTCTCATCTTTGGTTCATTGCTTCTAATAAATTTATCACACGTTAAGATGATGATAGTCTTAGCAATAATATCAATGAGTCGATATGTTGATGCTTATTGCTTAACTTGAAGCCAGGTTCATGAAAGCTTGCAGAGAATACGCGAAAGAAAACTTGTGAATTTCATTGAATGGGGCCCTGCAAGCATTCAGGTGTCTTTTCCATTATAATAAAGAGTATATGCATTACATCAGTAGTTTCTTGACATGTTATTAATCTAGTGTTAATCTTATGTTTTTTGCTCTTCTTTTGCAGGTGGCATTGTCCAGAAAGTCTCCATATGTTCAAACAGCTCATAGAGTAAGACCAATCCTCTATCACTGAATTTTGTTTCTTTCTATATCAATATAATTAGGTGTTAGTTTGTGTTTCCCAAACTTCTTGGGGGAAATTCTTATTCTGTTGCTGCATTAGTCATTTTGGGTATTCTTGCTTTTCTTTTGATTCACAAGAATGCTTAAGCAATTTTACTGGATACATCACCTTTTTTGCAAACATAAGAATGCTTCATTGTATCTACTCCCTTTTATAGGTTAGTGGTCTCATGTTGGCCAGCCATACTAGCATAAGACACCTCTTCAGCAAGTGCTTAAATCAGTATGAGAAGTTCAGGAAAAAGCAAGCTTTCCTCGATAATTATCGGAAGTTTCCCATGTTTGCAGTAAGTTGGATGCTCTTAACTGAATCTTTAGATTTGTGCTTTATGTTTAGTGATTAATAGTTGCCATGGTGATCAATAAGGACTCCCTTCTATGCTTTCTTTTTTTCTATTCTTTTAGTTATATATTTTATTTAATTAGTTTTGACAATTATTAGAACTCTTTTGACTTTAGTTTCATTATATTTCGCTCTATTCAAGTTGGACTATGTTTTCCACTTTTTGGTATTGAGTTTTATTATTAAAATGTGCATTGGGGATTATCATACCTTCTCCTTCCTTTTTTTTTGGGGGGGGGGGGTGGCTGGGGAGGGAGAATGTGGTAAGAAGAGTTATGATACTACAAATACATAAATACAAGAATAGAGTCACTTGTATCCACCTCATCTCTTATTTTAATTTAATATCACAGGATAATGATCTATCAGAATTTGATGAATCACAAGAAGTGATAGAGAGCTTGGTTGATGAATACAAAGCATGTGAATCACCAGATTACATAAAATGGGGAATGGAGGTATTGTCTTGTCTGGTTTCTGCTTCCAACTTCACTAATTTCCAATGGGACCTCACTGGTGATTTACAATTTGGCAGGATCGAGACCGTGCTCTGACAGGAGAGGGCAATGCTACAGGAACAGGGATCCCAAATTAGCACTATAAACTATCCAAGTAAGCTATTCCTTCCTCTTCCAAATCACACTGTTAACAGCACTGTGATTCTTTTCAATCATCAAAATTCTAGTTTATTTCATGAAAGTTGCATGATCTATGATGCTAACTCCAGATAAAGTGCCTTTTTCTTATTGATAGGTATGTGCTTTGTGATGTTGTAAGGAAACTGGGTATAATATCTGGGCTGTAATCCACACTCTTCTGTATGTGCAGGAATGACATTTGGTCATTGTTTTCTTATTATCTACATGTTTATGCAACAACTCAGCCTTATCCCATTATAATGGGGTTGGCTACATGGATCCGATCAAAGTTTGATAGGTTTATGCATGTGCTAAAAATATTTAGGTTTTTCTTCTGCATGAGATTCAACTTAATATAGTCTTCCTTGCCATGCCAAGTTGTGCAAGGTCTTGGTTTATTTATATAGTGTGACTTGTGTGTGCTCTTTGGTTTACTTCGTATATATTCTATATGGTTCATGCCCTAACCAGTAACCACAGAATCTGGGCAATCTACTGATCGTTTTAATTTTGAGTCGTGCGGGAGATGAGCTGCAGAGCAGCCTTTGGATTGGGACCCATCCAATACTGTGTGTTTCTTTATTTTTTATTTTTCCAACTCTCCTCCCACTTTTAAGGATGGCTGCTTTGTGATCAAGATGTTGACAGTGGTGCTTCTAAGGATTGTCTCCTCTCTAGTTTCTATGATTTAAAATTCTCATTTGAGTTATATTCTACCAACCCTCATTTCTCCTATGCTGAAAAATGGCGAGGGAACTCTTTGGTGAAAAAGATTGTTTCAATTCTGAACTCATTTCCATAATGGGACAAGAGGGAAAAAGCAATAACATTTTGTTGCATTAAGTTTGTGATCCCCCTTGACACCAAAAAAGTGGAAAAGGGAAAAAGCAGTGATTGTTGAAATGAAAAAAAGTTCGTCTTCAGTATGGAAGTAGCAATCTGTTTTTCATCAATACATTTTACTGTAATCTGAAATTAAGTATACATACTATATTTCTGAAGACCATGCTCTTTTAGCCATGCTGAATGACCACTGGCTGATATAGTTTAGCACCTTGTATTGGGCATATGATGCTTCTATAACCTGCATCAACATAGTTGCTCCAATTGTGATCTCAAGTTTGCATTGCTATTGTTCTGCGGCTTACCACTTTTGAGGTTAGAGTGTTGGAAACTTTTCCTGTACCACCAAAGCTGTCACTTGTAAGCTTCCATTCTGCAGATCCTTCACTACTTGTGCAACAATCTGGTGCATGTGACATATATGATTGACCTGTGATATGTATCCCTTTGGAACCTATTAAGTTAGGGTTATACAGCGGGTAAATATTTCGTCTAACGTATTATGGCTGGTTATCATGGTGAGTGCCTCTGCAATCAGGGTCCAGTTTCATAACAGTAATGGATAGCCTCTACTAGGTACTGAAAAATAAATGTAAGGCTGTTTTCACTCCCAAACTCCTAAGGATCCTTAATCCTATAGTGAAACCTTGCCACTAGGGTTTTGGCCCCATCGTGATGCAACACATCTTTTTGTGTGTTAGTATATTTAATTAATGCATTAGAATCAAAAGATGCTGCTACTTAACCTAACCCCATAAATGTAATGTGGCATTTTCTATGAAAATTGAGTTTAACCAAATGGGGCTACATGCTTCAAGTATTTGCATAAGCATGGTCTATCTCTGGTGGGAACTGCTTTCCCTCATTTTCTTTGCTCTTTTGTTTTTTAAACCCATCAAAGGGAGTTCAACATCAACCTAAAGTTCTTCATTCCCTTTTGCTTTTAGCTCCATCTTTGTACTTTTTTGTTCTGGGTAAATCACAATTGATTTTTATCTCCTCGCCATAGAAATTTAGTAATCATTTGTTTATTCTGGAGGGAATTTTGTTATTTCATGCTCAGAACATGAATGTCTGTTTCTGTTTGACATTAACAAACTTTGCTTTACTACAGGATTGGGATTTTTGTTCTCTTGATGGCATACTACATTATTGGATTTGTTGCTCACAAAGGAGTCAATTGAGAAAAGGTTGACTACAACTTATTCATGTCTTGTTAATAGTTCAGTAGATGAAATCTCGCGTTTCTTGTGTGCTCAAGTTGATCTTTTTCTATTGTCTGTCCTGAATTTGGCCGGCTTTAACAAAGACATTTATCACGGGAGCACAGATGGGTTTTTGTCTCCCTAACATATATATGATTTAGGCCTGTTAGGGGTTTATTGCGAGTGAAGCACCAAAGTTATACAGGCCAAAAATCCCCATGATGTGGCATTCTGGATGTGCCAAAGTTTGCTTATTCACGAGAACACTTGGGATATTATCCCAAGTGTATTTCCAGACATGTAAGGTTGTATATTTCTTTCAATCGAATGTAGCTTCTATAATCATTAAGTAGTTCTATCTTAATCATAAAGTGTTTCAACAACCAACTAGTTTTACCCTTTTTTTTTTCTTTTAAAGTCTGTTTATGCTACTATGTTTATGCTACTGAAACTTAGTTAAGTAATGAGCAACTGCCCCCAGCTTGAAAGGAAACCCTAGTTAGAAGTCATTTGCCAAATTTTGATGAACATGAACCCATATACAATAACCATAGTTCTGGTTCTGAGTACAGGGAACAAGCTCTTCCTGTCGGAAATGAGGCTTCCACCAGTGAAGAGATACTTTGCTGCATCTTCCATGATGATGGATTTCACCAGAATATGTATCTCCTAAACCCCCAAAATGTGGAAGAGACAATGACCTCTTGACTATAGTCACTATACACTCAAAAGCAAGTATAATGAGAGATATCAGATAGCTTAGGAAATAGGCAAGGAAATAAATAAAATAAAAAAAAAGACTCGCCTTCAGGTTTGATCGGGTCACCGGGTTTAAAGGAAGAAAGAAAAAAAATCTGATATTTCAACTATACTTTGAAGTGGAGTTTGAGTGGAAAATGTTTCTAAAAACAGGTTTTGTAATAATGCCCACAGTTTCTCCATGTTCACGGTGAATGGAGAATCCTTTGTCCATGGGTTTCTTTATATTATGGTAGTATAGTGGGATAGATGTTTTTGATTTTATATTATAGGATTAGAATAATAATGATTCTAAATGAATGGATAACTTACTAGTCATATGTCATACGGTAAAAAAAAAAACTCTTTCCTTTATATATTATCTAAAAAAACCCTCCATTATATATCATCTTAAAAGTCTATTGAATGACTTTTCGTCCCATGTGACATGGTTGCGTCGCCTTAGCTAGGTCCTCACGCGTGATCCCATCATTATTCCACTTCTTTTTTTAGTTTTGTTAGGATTTGATCCTCCAGCCAGTGTGTCCTGGCGGCCCTGGCCTAAGGAGTTTTCTTTTAACATGGATGAACGTGCTAAAGAATCCCACTAGACAATGAGAATGAGCTCATCCATCGGTAAAAGGTGAGATTTCCATTAGTCTGGCTTGAATCTATGTATATCCTCCTTATAATACAAGTTATTTTTGTTTTTATTGGCAAAGGAATAATCTCTTGTCCTTAACCATCGGTATTGTTAGATGATCAAGTGAGAGTATTTTTGAATTTGTCAATATGGCACACAACGGGGTGAAATGATTGTCCCTCCTTCATGAAAGGTATATAAATCTTGATCCTATTGATGCTTCATCCTACAATTTCTCATATTGTTTTTTATTTTAGGTAAAGCTTTGTGTAACCATATATAGGGACAATAAATTATCATTTTTTTTTTCTTTTCTAGTGTAGTTGGTGAGTTATGGTGTGTAAAAATCCCATGCTCACCATCCTGACTGTTATTATAGAACAAATATTTACCTATAAAAAAAAAAAAAAAAAACTTATCATACTTTGTTGCATATAAGAAACAAAAACCCTTTGCCATATGAGATAAAACACCACAATGATGCTAACTTCTTTGTTGCTCAACATACCACATGTTACAGCGGAAATTGTTTTCGTACCAGGATCAGCAAGACCCATTTAATTTTTGCTAGTTCAGGCTACATCGTTCTTTTAAAATGAAATCTCACTCTCGAAGCAGAGGGGGCATGATGTGTAACTAATTGCTTAAAATCTATGAAAGCACTCAATATGACTAGCAATGTTAAATCAGAATTGGAATGGTCGACCGATTCAAATTGTGCTAATCTCAGTTCCGACTGGTCTTGATCGGTTGATGCATGCTGGATTTCTAAGGTTATGGCACATTTTAGTGTATTTTAGTTTATTCTTCAATGAGATTGAATTCAAATCCCAATTCCATTCTTTTCTAAAAACCCTAATCATTAGGCAACAATTTGACCTAAAAAATTACACAAAAAAGGAGAATCTTTTCATTGGAATGACATGATTGGCATTGGTTCACTCGATGGTTTAAGTGTGCAGTATCAGATCGAGGATCGATCACTCGAAAACAGATACATAATTGATATGGATCAGCCTAGATTGAACAGTTATGCCCTCGATTTATTTATTTATTATTATTTTTTTTCTTTTAAATTTTACCCTTAATCCATGACATTCCAATTATCCAACACCTCAGAACATGGTCCAATCTTCTAACGAAAAAAAAACATGGTCCAATCAAAAACCAAATTTAAGCCTAGACTGCTCCTCAATGTGAGGATCCCTCCATGTGAGCCCTCCTAAATTGGTTTCCTACCGTTAAACAACGGTCATGAGGAGATACCAACGGTAGGTCATGACAAGCCGTTGCCGTTGACACTGACTGATTCTTCCAAAACCATCTTATTCCACAAAATCCCAAATTTTAAAATGTTACCGTTAAAGAGAACGTTAGGATGGCTGATGGCACTTGATATTTTCTTTTCTTCAAAATTCTAAGATTTAAAACTCAATCATTTGGCGGCCCGCTTTAGCCGCCTTCTTTTCCGACCATGTGAACAGGGGGGTTGTAAAGTGAAATTACATATTGTACCCCTCCAATTATCTACTGATTCCGCTTATTATTTGGGGTAGTATGGTCAAATTAAAATAAATTGCTGGAGAGGACCACTAAAATGTCGCCACGTATAATTATGGGCCGTACAAATTGGCAGCAACTGAGCAGACAGTCTGGCATTGGATCCTTCAGTGATCACATGGAGAGGCTAAGTCTGCGGTGGCAGTGGGGCCCAGACACGTGGATTTGGCCCCACATAATATGGACTGGAGTGGACTCCTCTCTGTCCTCCGTGGTGTAGCGGTTTTGTCTCTCAAAATTTTAGAGAGAGCGAAAGAAGGAGAGGAGTATAAGAAAGAGAGGTGGGCGGTGAACACGGGGTGTCCACTTACGGAACACTGAAACGTGCGTCCCATCTGTGAGATTATTCTCTTTCTACCTCAACCTTCCAAGGCCTCTAATTCTCTCATTTTCTCTCTGCGGCTCTCCGGGGCCATCTCTTCTTCATTCTTAATCCTTTCCTTTCTTTATAGAGGGAGACGCCGCAAAGAGAGAAAGAGGTTTGATTGAGAAATCTAGGGTTTGATAACCAAGCAGAAACACAGATTAAAATGGCAGTTGTTAGGATTTCTTTTGGAGTATTAGCGATCATTGCTCTTATCTTCAGCATTGTTTTGCCGGCCGTTCAGGCAGAATCTTTGGCTCCTGCTCCTGCCCCTACTAGCGATGGTATGCTTTCTTTACTCGTCTCTTTTCTTCGTTTCTCCAGATCTGGTTTGGCATGATTTTTTTTTTTTCTTCTGATCTGTTATGCAGCATTTCGGATTCTTCTGTTTTTGTTTCTATGTTGATGATGAGGCTTAGTTAGATATCTTCTTAGATTGTCTAATCCGTGTTTTTGGATTCTGTATTTGAATATAGAAAGCTTAAGGCTTTCAGAAAAAATATTGTTCATTTCGACAATCTGAGTTATCATTAGACATTGTCTCCTATTCGTTGTGTATTCTAAAGTGTTTTAGATGCTTTTCGATGTACGATTTTTGTTTCAGACTTCAAATCTCTTGCTTCTCTTGAATCTCAACGAAATTCCTTTTCGTCGTTGAAGAGTTTGATTCTGGATCCAGAAGTGTAGCGGTTTTGAATTTTTTTTTGCGAATTTCCTCTGTTCTTCTAGTATTTGTTTACTTCTATTGAAGGATTGGACTGGATCCGTATTTGTCTCATTCCTCGATTTTTGTTTCTTTTATTCCTGTTGATGTTCAACACTTCAAAAACTGAAAAAATCGGTATTCTGAGTGTCTAGTGATTTCTTTGAAAAAAAAAATCCTTTTGATCATTCTCCCCAAACTTTATGTATTATTATTTTCTTCTTGTTTCCCCTCTTAATTTTTCTTTGTTGTTGTGGTCAATTCATGCAGGGACATCAATAGACCAAGGTATAGCATATGTGCTGATGCTGGTAGCTCTAGTGCTCACATACCTCATCCACCCCTTAGATGCTTCATCCTACAATTTCTTCTGATTGTTCAATCAAAAAGGGTTTCTTACAAGCGATGGAGAGTAGAGACTTGGAGGGGATGGTTAGTTGGTTTTGATGTGTATCATGTAGAACACATATATATATGATAAATTAATCTTAGTGGGTGGTGGTGGTGGGATTGATGGTATATGATTTGTTGGGAGTCAAGAGTCACAGTCAAGAAGAGTTAGGTGGTTTTGTACTGTGGGTATTTTCTTCTTCTTATGTGGAATAAGGGTTTTCCCTCCCTTTTTTTTACCTTTGGTTGGTTTCCTGGTATTTTCTGGGATTCAACTGTTGCATTCTCTGTAGCAGTGCAGTTTGACATATTCTTTGTTCTTAATCCTGACTTTTAATCCATTTTTCAGATTTGCTGTGCCTGATCTTGAATGTACTTCTTTTACGGCTTAGGTTTGTGGTGTTATGTAATGGATTTTATTGCTTCCTAGTATTAATAGTAGAGAGAGAGAGAGAGAGAGAGAGAGAGAGAGAGAGAGAGAGAGAGAGTTGAATAAAGTCTTGGAAAATTGACTGAAGACAAATCTGTAATAAAAACATATCCCCACCCCCCCCCCCCCAACTAGAGTACTAAAACCTTATAACATTTTGAGGATATAGGATTTCTTACAATAAATACTTCTCTTCATGAGCATATACAATGCGTCTTTCAGTACCTGGTCTCGGTGTACCATAAAGAGCATGAATCAGGAAGTTGATAAACAATGTTCTAGCTTTTATTGCCCATGTCTACTTACTCAGAAGGTGGAAAGGATGGTGGCTCAAGTTCCAATTCCCAGTGTCCATCAGCACAGTTTCCTCTTTAGAGATCCTGATATCTCATCATTCCTTAACATACAGCAATGTCAACAATATAGGCTTGTCACTCGGATGGAGATTCTGCAGATGACATAATCGTGTCATCCACTCTTGCATGCTTTGTGAGTGGGGAAGTGGAACTAGACTGGTCAACGGAAGCTGGTTCAAGACTTTCTTCGGTGGTTCTGGTTTCAAGTGCCTTTTTTTTCCCACCGGACTTCTAGGAACTTGCGATTTCTCCAGCGAGGTTGGAGGTGCACTTGCGATTTCTCCAGCGAGGTTGCAAAGGAGGAGAAGCCTTGCTTGAGAGCTTGAGAGCTTGAGAGCTTGAGAGCAGGTTGTTCTTTCTTCTATGCATGAGGAAAGTTTGAGAATGGAAAGCATGTCCAAGGATGAAGAAAATAGAAGGAATTATATGTAGATGACATATGGGTAAATCGGTCTTTTTATAGGCCATTTTAACACCATCAGTCACTAATAGAACGATTGAAAGAATCTTCAAATTAGAGGGGAGGTGATCGATTGACATTTATGAAAGTGCGTGGGTTGGAAAATACCATTAGGCCATAGTCCAAGAGAGGAACAAATATTAATCTGTTTCTGCGTTTGATATTCAAAAGGAACAAAGATCATAAATTGGAAAAAAAAATTACTGAGTTATTCTAGTAGATATACCATTTTTTAAGAGCTTCCAAAAGAAAAACTTAAATTTGGGATAAAATTTTGACTACCGCAACAAAAAACTATAAAGATTTATGGATACCAAGAGAATCACCCAAATTCTCAACATTAAGTAGAACATGGGCTCATGACAGCTAAAAAGTTAGCAGTGAATGCACCATTTTGCTACTATTTGGTTAAAAGGAGAATTGATTAAGGTACATTCCAAATTCTGTCAACCATCAGATTTGATAATCTATTTAACCCACATACTAACGCTTTCAACATTACGGTCGATATATAAATTAGGTCAATTGGGTTAACACGGGTCTTTTCAAATATCTATAGAAGCA
Organism: Macadamia integrifolia; assembly: GCF_013358625.1. NCBI lineage: Eukaryota > Viridiplantae > Streptophyta > Magnoliopsida > Proteales > Proteaceae > Macadamia > Macadamia integrifolia. Next base: position 3,426,557 of record NC_056570.1, on the reverse strand, counting down.
CATGTGCCTAACTTCTAAGAAACCAAGTTTTTTATTGGAGGAAGAATGTGAACAATACTATTTCAGATTTTTTATTTTTTTTTAGAAAAAAATATTATATATCAAAGCATGTACAGCGCAAGGTGTCTGAATTACATAAAATAGACAACCAAGGAGTGGATAATAGCAACGATATCCTACACGCTAAGAGCATAGCCTTCTTAGTCAGGGAGTCAATCATGCTGTTAATCTCTTTGGGAATGAAATGGAATGAACATGTTCTGAAATAAGATACCAAATGTTTGATATCAGTAACAATGCAATTACTTCTAGGTGACGAGGAGGGTTTTCAAAGCGTAGAAGATCTTGAGGTCCTTACAATCTGATTCAACCATAATGTCATTAACTTCTCTAGAGAGATACTCTCTAATAGACCTGACCTCATTGCAAGAACTTCACCTCGGAGAACTGACGGGAATTCCATAGGTTCAGAGATTGCCGAAATAGTGACACCTTATTAGCTTAAAATCCCACCAGAGAACACTATTCCTAGGGAAATACTCTGCTTTTAAAACCCAACTCCAAAGGGAAAGAGGGCTGGTGACCATTCTCCATCTTAATCTTAACAAGGCCTCATTATGGATGGAGCTTAACTGAAACCCAAGAACACCCCCCCCCCCCCTCACAAGGAAAAGCTTTAGGTTTGCACCCATTAACCCACTGGTATTTTATGTCAAAAATAACTTAGGTTAGCAGAACCGTAAAGAAATTTCTCTGCACTTTATCCTACATTGGGGCATATCTTATGCATGTTTTAGGTATCAGCCGATACGTGTTGGTATCAGCAGATGTTGGGTGAAACTGATCCAATTCAGGTCATTGACATGGTATAAAATCCCATAAATATACCTTTAGTCCAAAAACTATGGTATCGATGATATCTTTGAGCGAAAAACAATCCAATATAGACTAATACTAGTTTCTCGCTTCCACTTTGTCCACACCTATCGCACAGGTGCTACCTATACTGATGTATTTTTATATCACATAGCTTTGGCAAATCACTTAGTCTCATTCATCATCGGCACAAAAGCTCCCAATCAAATGAGCTATATGTCAACAAATGAGTAGGGTGAAAGAACTTTCAACCTATTATATTTAGGTTGCCGTGGAATTGTGTTCTCTGCCGGGGAGTGTGGCTCTTACACCTATATTAGATCCAATTGGTGCCTCTTTTGATTCAATATAGGGGGTAGGGAAGTCATTTTACTAGGAGAGAGACATACACAAAGATGCAAGTATTGGAGCCACACTCCCAAACAAAAAAACTTTCTACCTTCATAGAATTACGGGGTGAGTGATTGTTTGGTGTGTTTTATCGGTTATCAAAAATATATTGTTGGTGTATGATGCCTTGTATTCCCAATCCAAAGAGTACTGGTGCAGGCCCCCCGACAAAACCTTATTTTCCATTGATAGTGAAGCAAAATCTCATCTCACTGAGGACGTAAGCAATCTTGCTGAACCCCATAAACTTGTGTTCATTGTTTGTTCTTATTTTTCAATTACCTTTTGCATCGCTTTTAGAATTGCATTTCTATCGTAAAATTTTATTTTCTAAAATCTTCTTCCTCCTGTTGAGATTTCAAAAACCTTGTAGATCAAAGCGTCTTGAAGCTCTTGCAAGTGCCAAAATTGGAAGAAATATGAGACACAATGTGGAAGTGTCAATAAATTTACATAAATGCTATTAGATGAGTGGTGTTCTTTGTTGGGGAGGGTGAACTCTTGCCATAATTTTTGAAGCTATGAAAGAGAAACAGACTATATTAAAATAATAATAAAAATAAAATAAAATAAAATGGAGAGAGAGAGAGAAATAGATTGGCATTTATTTCTATCATGTCCCTTTCTAAAAGAATCTGGGCAACTAATTTGTGAGGGTTAAGAACAGAACATTTTCACAGTATGGGGAGCACCTGGACGAGTAGGTGTAGACGAAGAGGAAGTGAAAAATCAATATTAGACAATATTGGACGATTTTTTCCCTCAAAGATATCGATACCATAATCTTTGGACAAAAGGTATTTTTGGGATTTTATACCGTGTCAAGTGACCTGAATTGGATCAATTTTGCCCAACCTCGGCTCATACCGATACATATTGACCAATATTTAAAACATGCCCCAAGTAGGATAAATTGCAGAGAAAATTTTGTAAGAGTTTTGCTAACCTAAGTTATTTCTTACATAAAACACCCGTGGGTCAATGGGTGCAAACCTAAAGCTAGGGGGGATGTTTCCTGGGTTTCAGTTAAGCTCCTTCCATAATGAGGCTTTTTTGTTAAGATTAGGATGGAGAATGGTCACCAGCCCTCTTTCCCTTCCGAGTAGGGGTTTAAAAGCAAAGTAATTCCTCTGTGTCGCGACTTATAAGCCAATAAGGGGTTCTTGGATCTGGAGTAGTATTGTTCACATTCTTCCTTTAAAAACCTTAGTTTGTTGGAAGGTAGGGACATGTGCTTCTATAGATATTTGTAAAGACCCGTGGTTACCCAATTGACCTAATTTATACATCAACCCTAATGTTGGAAGCTAAAGTATGTGTGTTTAATATATTATCAAATCTGATGGTTGACGAGTTTGGAATGTACCTTTAATCAGTTCTCGTTTTTTACCAAACAGTAGCAAAATGGTGCCCTCACTATTGAAGTTGGTGCTAACTTTTTAGCTGTCAGGTGCCCATGTTTCACTAATAGGTCTTTATAGCATATGACTAGTTGATATGAGTACAACAGAAGAATGGTCATGAGCTCTACATAAAATTACATTTTGATGTTCTATCATCTATTTACAATTACTTCTGGATGTTCTCTCTCTGATGACATTTCCGAATGATAATATTTTGTATAAACAGGGTTACCTTATGTCTGTAGCATGAAGCTCATACACTAACAATTGAAGGTTGTGGTGTGGAGGATATAGTTAAACTTTGTATTTAATTAAGTTATATTAGTTTGATTTCTTATGAAAAAAAAATACATATTCACAGTCAAAAATTGGGTATACAGAAAACTATCACCAGCAATGTGCTCTTGAAGCATGGTTCCACTTCCACCATGGTGCAAACAACATTTTATCATCTTCGAGCCGAGTCATTTTTATAGAAGCTAGCAGTGGTTATTGTATGTTTCGGGCCGCAAGTATGTGCAAAGATTGAAATCCTCAATAGATCAAACTCTCTGTATTATGAGGTTGCAGTTCTCTGGTGTAGAATGTATTTCACAACTTCATAGAAGGAAACAACAATTCCAACTGATGGACCAGCACGACCAACACGTGGACCAACGCCTGTAAAGAGTCCTTTCATACCTCCATCCCTGTTCCAAGCCAAAAGCATCATTAATTTTAGTAATGAATCTGGGCATTATTCCCTAAGGTTCTCTCTTAAGAGGAAATTTGAAGCACTTGGTCAAATCCAACAACAGTAGTTATTCCATGCATAAAATGATAGGTACCAACCACCACCAGGGAATGAGCATGCGCACAGAAAAACACACACAGACATCACTCTGATAGGAATGAGCATGCACACAGAAAAACACACACAGACATCACTCTGATAACTTAATAGGATCGACCAAGCATGCTGAAAATAGAATTGGATGACATGGAGCAACAAATAAAGTTGTGCCTTCATTGTTTAGGAAAAAAAATGTGTGCCTGCCTGCGAATGAATGTGTGTGTGTGTGTGCCTACAAATGAATGTGTGTTTGTGTGCATACACGTTTGTTTCCTGGGTGGCTTTTTCTATGGGGTGGAGTTTGGTTAGGTAGAGGGAAGGCAGAGGCAATAGTAAATATACCTAAGTTTTGGAAAGACTTCAATGTAAGTCATGTGCAACATCACACTTAATTTGATGAAGGAAATTCATTGGGAAAGGGGCATGACCCCATTATTGTGATTTGGAAATAAGAAACTATTTCTATGGATTTCATTCGTCTACAATGTTATCATAATTTTCCGTAATTGTTTTTCTGCAACTATCCATACAGAAATTTTACAGCCCCCCAACTGACTTCAAATTTATTCCAAGCACCAATTCTTCCCTAGGCAAAACCTTATTCATCAGCCCATTCCAAACCAAACCGGATAACCAATTTTATATCTTTTACATTAAATTTCATCCAAACCCTAAATCAACCCAGCATGCAATTAGCTTCTGCCCTCACATAAGATCCATTTATCCAATTGGACCAAACCATTCAAAACCCTAATGTTCTCAATTTCAAGTCTTAAAACCATGAACTGCTATAGAAATCCAAATAATTGACTAATGAGAACATCCACTAAAACTCATCCATCCTGTTAAAATTAATAAGAAACCAACATTACACCCTCTGGCCTCTAAATATGCTTCATACAATGTGGATGGAAACCAGCTGACATTTTTGGATCCATACCATATAGAAACAAATGAAATTCTCTCAAGGAAAAAAGAAAACAGGACATACCTCCAGATCTCCATTAGTGTCGTCTTTGTTGTCATTTTTAATGCCCTCGTTGGATCCTTCTGAAATCAGCAACATCAGTTTCACTAATTAGTAATTTAGTAAAGAATTGTTCATTAACTGTATATTAAAAAAAATTGATCCACTAAGCTTCTGCAGATAACAAAATTTGCAATAAAAATCCTTTTTATATTTCTATATTATTTTTGGTTGCATGTGTGGGTCTGGGTATGCAATGATACAACAGTACAGAACATACTGTATGGTTTTTCCCCTCAGTTTCATGCAGCAAGTTTCAGCCAATAGATCCCGCCACAGTGTCACATGGCAATAGAAGCCTTCTGTTCTGGATTTTTTTTTTTTTTTTTCCAATTGAAACTTTGAAACCCTAAAAGCTCGTCATTTGGGGTTAGAGTAAAAAAGAAATCAGAACACAGAGTGAAACTCAAGGATTTCAAACTTGGTATCAGAGCCTGGAGCAGGGTGATAAGGTTCAGATCTGGCCCAATCCTGTGTGGTGTTAGCATGTATCGGTTGGATCGGCGAATGGTATCAGCCGCAAGGTTATCAGTCGAAATGTGGGAATTTTCCTCGAAATATGGAATTTTTGAGTGGACCAATGGGTCAGCCTTTATAAAACCTTCTTAAATTGGAAACCAAGCCATCTATTTCAAAATTTTGACCCTCTCCCCCTATTTCTTCTCTATGAAGTGGGAAACTTGGTAAAACACTCAAGATTTTTCCCTTGTGCCATCAAATCTTCATTCTAAGCTTGGATCTAGCACATTCATACCAAATCTACCTATGGAAAGGAGCTTGGACCAAAAAGGTAAATCCCATCTTCCCCAAACCTTGTGTGGCATCCTTCGAGAGCACCGGTTCATTTGGATATGGTGGTGGGTATAGACAATATGGTGGACCTTCTACTTCATTTGGACAAGAGAGTAGTTCAGGTGGTGAGTCATCTTTTGTTGGCAGTATCGTTGAGTATCCATCCCAACCTTGTGTGCTACATCCACATCCTATCGCTGTGACTGAGCCATTCCCTTGGTTGGGATACCTAGCTGATGTTGATGATGCATCTAATAGATGGGCTGTGACGGACTACCAAAACAATTGGGCCCAAAATATGTCATGTGACTCATGTGGTGCATTCAGAGAAGCGGCTACGACATCTGCAATGATATTCAGCTCGTGCATTGGAACCGCCTAGACACTCTACTTGGAATTGACCGTTGAGTGTTTACTATTGATTGTTGACTGTTGGGACATGAGACTTCCGAGATAACTCGCAATTATGCATTTCACATTTTCAGTTAGTAGCTTATATATGTACTTATGTAGTATAGTTTCAGTCAACGACTCATCGTACATTAGCAAACTTTGATCGACACCATAAGTATGACTTTAGTTGTTTTTTCCATGAAACCAATTATGTGACTGGGTTAGAAATGTCAAATAGGGTGTACACGAAAAAATAGACAAAAAAACACACATTTTGGGGGGTTGAAACCAAAGTTTCCACCAAACTGGGAACATTTCCCTGGTTTCCTCAAAATTTCCCGGATTTAGACCAAAATTTCAGTCTCGCCAAGGGTCGAAACCCAATATTTGAACCTTGCATACCATTTGACCCATTTAACAACATTAGATATATAAAATAAATATTATGTGTAGCATACATAATACCTGTATTATACATATGTTTTATTTCGCTCACCTTGCATAGTTTTAGGCCCAGCCCAAGGCTAACACACCCTAGACCCATAGCCATTAGCTAAATTAAACCCCAAACAATGGACTACAAGTGGTTAATAGGTGTATTTGGTTATTTTGCGGATGTTTCTTAGTATTTATGAAGGAATACTGTAATATTCTTTATATATTGGTCAATAATATTAAGAAATTAGGTGAATCATAATAAAACATAGGTGTACCTGCCTTATCTCTTTACCTCTTGATGCAGATTAATTACCAAAATAGGCTTGTTTTATTAGGAATAAGTTTAGGGTTCGGTTCCATACATGTTAGGCCTTTGATCCCATGTGTTTTGAGTGTAATAGACCACTTTTATGGGTCTAAAAGGGGGGCTTTAAGATTGAGTACGGGATCATTAGTTAGTTTCCATTTTCATTAGTTTCCTTTTTAATTGGGCTTGATTTGAGTTATATTTGTTTCCTTAGGAGTCAAGTTGTTAATTGAGTCAAGTCATTAGTAGTTAGTTTTCTTTTTCAACTAGTTTCTAATTTCAATTAGTTTCTAATTTCAGTTTTTAGTAACTATTGTATTAGGAGAATATTTGGTTTCCTTTTTGAGGAACCTTCTATTTTGTAATTCCCTCCCCCATTAATATTATTAATAAAGAAGAGGAGGCTCCTAAAAGCCTAGAACGATTTTGAAAAAATACATGGGATCAAAGGCCTAACATGTATGGAACCCAACCCTAGGCTTATTCCTAATAAAACAAGCCTATTTTGGTAATTAATCTGCATCACCTCTTAGGTAATGGAATTTCTTAATAGTACCTAAAGGATAAGGGTAAGAGGTTTCTATCACCCCGAAGGTTAAGGCCAGTATCAGACCCTACCCTAATCATATATCCAATGAATTATCTAGATTGGCCACGTGATCTCTCCCGAGTGGCTTATGGACGAACCAATCATGAGTAGTTAACAAGGACCCAGATAAAATATCAAATTTGGATTTGAAAAATGACCTCTATTTGCCTTCGGGTTTTTGCAACATCTAGAGGACATGTAGTAGCAGCAGCAAGGCTACCAGCAACAAAACCCGCGGCAAAATTTACCCCAAGGATACTTGCTGCATTGGCTTCTTCACCCACCAGAGCAAGAAGAGTTCGCCTAATCTGTAAATAATAAAGAAAAAGACAAAAATCTCCAAATGGAATAAATGTAGAAGAAAATCATGAGAAATGATACAACAGCCATGGAACTGCTTTTAGGACTGAAATCTCACGGGCTCTAATGTTGACCAGCAAATTGCAGAGAAGGGAACATCACGAGCAAGTTGTGCTCCAACTCCAGTCCACAGAATGCGGTAGCTTTGCACTGCTTCAAACAAAGGAGGTCAATCAGAACATGCAATCAAATGTCACTGATTTGAACCAAGAGGAGAAGCCTTTGGCAAGAAAGGAAGGTCATGCAAAAAATAACCTGAAGAAGCCATATCAATCTACCAAAAAGAAGAAGCCATATCAGGCTTCCAATGTATAGCCCCTAGTGTGTAAACACATGCCCAGTTTGTATCCATAAAAACATTTGTACAACCTCATGTGGGTTACAGTTGTAAATCATTTGATTTTTTACCGCAGATCCCATTGGTGAGGTTCACCAAGTGATTACCCCAGATGGCTTAGATCACCACATGATGTCCTTGGTCTCCTCCAAGGCTAGCAATTAATTAACTTATCCCAATTTTCATCACATTTTTTATGCGGAGTAGGTTTCCTTCATTACCTGGAGAATTCAGGTGCACCCAAACTACCCATGTTGACATTGATAGGACAAGGATACGGGTATGAGGTGTGCGTGAGATGCACCCAAAGGGACTTTTGGATATGGCTATGAACAAGAAGATTAAACAGATACTTCTTTTGAGACACAAACCCCCCCCCCCCCCCTCCCCAAAAAAAAAATCCCCTTTTTATTTTTTTTGACACTTCAATCCTCGTTTTTGATATATTTTAGCAGAGCCCCACTCCCCATACCCACACTCATTTTTGCGCACATATCCTTGTATCCTAAGTTTTGGGGAGGAGGTGGATCTTACTCCTTGACATATACCCGTACTTGAACCCATGTAACATGATACTTCCTGCTCATTAGGGGGTCTTAAATAAAGTCGACAACTGCGCAAAAGTTGAGGCAGATCCTGGGTTAGTAGGAACCAAAGATCCATTTGTGCAATCTTGCCATTTTCTTCGATGCAATATCCACAGATGAATATTTAAATCCTATCCAATAGATATTTGATTCATGGTCAAGTTATGTTGACGAGAGGAAAACATGTAACATATCAGGCATAGAATATTTTACAATCATGCAATATTGTGCAAAGGAGTCCATACCAAGCAGCTGTCTATGGGATGTCCACCAGTCTAATTTTTTTGTTGATGTGTGCTTCTGTTATCCTGTTAAAAGATATTTAACCATAGTTGTCACGGCATCTAGTTGACCCAATTCGTTGGAGGAGGCCTGGACGCAAAGCGACCAAGGCACCTTGATGCCTTGACAACTATGCACTTTAGTCATAGTCGTCACAGCATCTAGGCAAACCAAGGCCATCAAGGTCACCAACAAACCAACTAGGCGCCACCTAGACAACCAAAACGCCCATCCAGAAAAAGCCACCTGGACACCTAAGTGTCGCCTAGGCAACGCATTGACCATGATTTTAGTTATTTCCTGCTGTTGGTCCACTTACAATTATGAGAAGGACGGTCAGAATTTTTTTACTTTAGACATTATCTTGCGCAGTACTTTACATTTCCAACATAAGTCTAGTGCTCATGTCATTTATTTATACCTCACAAGAGGTTTTAGACTTGCTGATTGTTCACAGGCTATCATAAACAAATTAATTCAGAAATTGCAGAAAACATTTTTGACCTGCATCGTCAACAGATCTGAGTACTATGTCAAACAGTCGGATACAAATGCAAATATCAATCAAAAAAGAAAACAACTTACAGTTTTGGAAGTTATTACTTGAGCCCCTGACGGGGGAGAGGACCCCAAGGAGAGTCTTCCATACTCCTGGAAGCTTGGTGCCAATTTTTATCTCTTTAAATGCCTAATATCATAAACAGAACAAGAAGTTAAGTAGCTCTTCTAATAAACTGAGTTTCGCAGCAAAATAGTATATAATATAAGGGAAAAGGTTCTGCACACAGACAGTGTGTGGAACCAAATTGCACATCCTCTCACACATCACTGTTCCCCCTGAACAGTGAAATGTCATAAATAACTTCCCCCCCCCCCCTCAATTGTAAGATTCGAAGTGGGGACCCTCCAATCGCCAGAAATAGTACTCTAACGTAGAGGGAACCCGCTCCCATAATTTAAATGAAGATTTGGCATTTGGAATCTTGAGAAAGCCAAGAAAACATCATGGAAATAAGAAAAACTTCTGAATAGTACTAGTGATTCAATGAAATGCAAGAAATCCAATATGAAAGCACTCTCTAGAAGAAAAAAAAACAACATAGCAAAACAGATGGATCATCGAAGTCCCTCGAAAATACTTATAATATCGTCCTATTTTCCAGTAAGATATTTGCATCCCAACTAATTTTTTTACACGGCAAAAAAAGTATTTCCATGTACTATTACACACTACCATTTTAGTGTTCCCAATAATAATGTACATACTATTATAGATCTTTGGTCTTTTAAAGTGAAGGTCTGTGGTATGATTCAATATTTAATGAAAAAAAAAAAAATATATATATATATATATATATATTCTTGGGAGTGGTATTGAATGTAAAATACAGCTCTGCCTGACAAAACAAAATCTCTAGAATATTTGATGCAGTATTGGTACATCGATTGGATTTCAAACTGGGTCCGTATTATGGAATTATTTAATTCCAATTGCCCAGCCTATATTCTGCCAAGGATATCTATCGGCCAGCGTTATTTGGGAGAGAATATAGCCATCGATATTGCAGATTTGGAGGGGGATTAATTCCAGGTCAACCAGCTTTATTTGGAGAAATATTTTCCAGATCTTATGGCCACAGAACTTACTGACTTCAAGGAGATATTTCCATAATCGAGTGCTGCCAAGTTTGTCCAAGGATTAGCTATCGAGCTTGCCTATTGGAAGGATATCGACCAACAGTTAAGGGAGGAGATAATTCCAGATCTCGTGAGCCCCATGGCCAGCTGTATGGAGGCAGGTTTGACAGCCAATTGCATGGAGACTTTCATCCAAGGCGATTGAGCTGCCAAGAGATAATTTAGGAATTCAGTTTTGTCTTTGCCTGGGAGACTTTAGTACTCAGTTTTAGTTTCTATTTTTAGAATAGTATATAAATTCTAGGTAGTTCTCGGTCCCCGATCTCGCACATGCGGGAGCCTTGTGCATCAGGCACACCCTTTTTTTATGCAAATTCTAGGACTCTTTATTATGCGATTGGATTTTGTTCCTAAATAGAAAAAAAGGGGACTTCTTTCCACACAAGAAAGAAGCCCGAATTGATGTAACCGAACATTATAAATAAATAAAAAAACAAAGGCTGATGTACAGGTAATGATTTGGAGAGAAAAAAAAGAGTTTGGCTTGAAACCATGAAGGCTGTGGGATGCAGTTGAGGGGTGAGATGCCCTAAGCTATGAGTGGATGAGAGGCCCAGGAGAAAGGGGGAGAGGGAGAGAGGGAGAGAGGGAGAGAGACTCAATCCAAAGTTCCAAACCTATCCTTCCATCTATCTTCTTCTATTTTCTATTATTCATTTTTTTTATTTCAATATCAATCTGTGTGCACTTGATCTACTGCAAGTCTGAGTACATTCGACTGTGCCTTCTCTGCTACTGGAATCATCCATCGATTGGTGCTAACTAACTGAGTATCTGCTACTGAACAAGGATCCTGCCTTGGGTTAGGTCTTGTGACTTAGCCTTACATTAATATTCAAGATCTCCATGCCCATTCAGGAATATGATATTTGTTTGGGTAATACCCATGTAACAATGGGAGGTGATGTTTCCGAAAATCAGAAGATAAATCTGAGCCATCCGTTTTTATGTTTTTCAATCTAAACTGTCTGTCCCACTCATGGTTGGGAGAGTGCACAGTAATGTCTAGAAAACTGTACACACGCATGGATATACACGGGATATGTCCAACTACAAAGGAGGGTATTTGATTGAATTAGACTATAAAATTTGACACGTGGTTAATCTAGAACATTTCCTTCTCTATCCAACTGTTGAAATGGACATATCATCTGTGCAAGTAGCAAAATAGATGCCTTGTGACATTTGGAAAAACAACAGACCTTTGTAACAATAATAATTCGCCTATTTGTTCATGTCTCTATACAAAAAAATTACATAAAAAATGGCAATACTAAAAAACGTGTGATACCTGCATTCGGGTTCTGGCCAGTTCAATAGGATAGCAAGAAATGCAAGCTAATGAACGTGCTGCTGAGCCAGCAATTAAGGGGACATACGGGGTCAAGTATGGAGCATTCTGGGATGTAAACTCTTCAATCCAATTGCGGAAAAGGTCGTAGCAAGGTAAGTATATCCCCACCTGCTCATACATTTTAAAAATCACTGACCAGAAGAAGAAGAAGAAGAAGAACGGATCTAGTAAACTACCACAAACAAATAACAAATGCAACAAAAAACTTACAGTTGGTATTGCCAATGCTAAACCTGCATTTGTGCCTCTCCACAGCCTTGTAAATCCCTCCTGCACAAATCCACTCAAGTTAAGCATCTGACAACCATTAAGAAATTTGTAATAGAGATAAAGATGGGTAATTCCATAGATCATAAATCCTGCATTATAAAAGTGATCTAAGCATGCAAATCTGAGAAATTAAAGAACCACTTAAAGTGGCTCATAATTAATATAAGAATTTTTTTTTCAACAATGATCATACCTAAAAAATCATTTTTCCAAAATTCATTCCTTTTAACTGCTATATTGGTCCGTGCAGCATATTCTTAAAAAAGTTCTCTTATGGACTTCAATTTATACTAGTAATTCCCATCTTAACCACATGTCAAGGTCAGTAAATGCCAGCAAGGCAGAATCAAGGGGTTGGGCTTGGCCAAATCAGGTATGAGCGAGTCTAGGTGCCTTTCCACTAATGCAGTTGCAGTGCAACATTAGGGCATGTTTTGATTGTACTTGGATATGGTTTTGTTTCATGTATTTATTTTTGCAATGGACACAATTATAAGGTCCAAATTTAGGTCCATAAGGGGTACACGATGATGCAAATATGGCTGCACTTGACTGGTTGGACCAGTATGACAGGCTTTAGAAGCCAAGAGACAAGAAGAACCGGCCCAACCAAGGATTTTGGTCCAACAAGGTTTGGAAGTAGTTTATTTAGGCTGCGTTTGGTGTTTTGTGTCAAAACAAGAATTTTCCATTTGTGTTAAAAACCAATTTTTTGCAAAAAAAAAAAAAAAAATGGTGTTTGGTTAACTTGTTTCAGAAACTGTTTCATCGAGACATGGATGAGGGAGAGAGAGGGAATCGAACAGGAATCAAGGATGAGGAAGAGCAGTGATCAGCAGTGTTGAGGGAGAGCAGTGATCAACAGTATTGAGGGAGAGCAGTGATCGAGCGAGAGTTCTTCATGGATTCTTCACTACTCCAGTTGTTCATAGATTCAAGGATTCAAAGAAGGTTTTGGTTCTTCAGAGTTTCATGGAGATAAAGAAGGTTTTTGGCCTGGGGAAAATTATCGGGGACATACAAATTTTTTCCCAAATGGAACATTCCCATTTTTAGCAAATGCTGGCCAGCTAACAGGAGGATTCTCCCCTTCCATCGCAAGTGGATCTGGATGGAAATGATTTTTCAGGGAAAGATTATATGTGACACCGTCGGAACACTTGCCTTCTGTGCTACAATAAATCACATATGGGTGGAAAGGAACCATAGGAAATGAACCTCCAACTCTCGCTCTCTTGATAAGATTTGGAGCTCCAGCTACTTTGATGTCAAAACCAAAGTCTCTCCGCTTATTACAACTTGTATCTCCTCCCCTCGAAACTGTCATATTGTAAATTCCTGGGATCTTTTGAGATCCATCATCAGGAATAGTAATGCTTCTTAAGCTTGTCTTGCTTCTCCCTCCCCTCTTCAGAGACTGTAATATTTTTCTTTCTTCACTTGGTAATGAATTATTTATTCACAAAAAAAAAAAAAGACATTTCCTATTTTTCCTGTATCTTTTACCCGGTTCGTTTAAAAAATAAAAACGAACTTGTGGACACCAAACAGAAGATTTCGTTTTCTTGTTCCTGTAAAACAAAAAATGCAAAAAAGGTTTTTTTGGAGGACTACCAATGCCACTATTTTAAGTCTTTTATTTTCAAGTAGTGGAAGTAGTTTATTTAGTAATTTATTATTTGAAGTCTTTTTATTTCCAAGTAGTAGCATATATAGGAGTGTTAGTAGGATTTGATCGGTTTATGTGCTCCCTTTTTAAATAGTTTCCTTTTAGGATTGTTTCCTAGTTAGACAAGTTTCTATCTCAGTTGATTTCCTTTTCCATGTTTTTATTTTCCCTATATATTGGCCGTAATTGATGGACAAGGCTAAAGAGATTTTAAAACAGTTTAATGGAGAATTTGAATTGATTTTGTGCTTAGTGAGAGTGTGTGCTTCTCTTTCCTCCCTGCTACTCTGATCTTTCCCTTCTTCTTTAAAGGGCCTTCCATCACACGAATTTAGTCTTTTAATTAAGAAGTTGTCATGCCATCTTTAAAAGAAAGTAATGCGTTCCAGGTAATTTATCGCAGTTTAGTTTTAAGGTTTTAGAAGCTTCTTCTTATTTTTTCAGTCTTATCGATTTGGAAAGTAAAGAGTCCTAGTTTGTATTTCTTATTAACTGTTATTCTCATGTTATTATCTACCTAACTTACCTAAATTCCGATACCAATTAAAGCGCTCTGCTATGTGTGCTATGCATGCCTTTTCTATTTTGTTTGTTAGTCCGGGATTGTACTAGGTTGAAGTTTGTCAATCATTACATGTATTATTGAACCTTCGGGATTGTAAGTGTGTGAAGTCCGTGTGGACTTATAATATTGTTAAGTTTGGGCTCAGTCTATAAATACAGCCCATATATAATGTTTGAGATCAGAGTGTTCAATAACAAGTTCACTTGTGTGATTGGTATCAGAGCCAGGTTTCGATCCTGGGACTTGTGGGTTATGTAACACACAAGTGAACTTGTTATTAAACACTCTAATCTTTTGTGAAGTCCGTGTGGACTTATAATGTTGTTAAGTCTGGGCTCAGTCTATAAATACAGCTCATATGTAACGTTTGAGATCAGAGTGTTCAATAATAAGTTCACTTGTCTGTATCTGACGATAATGATCGGCCCCGACGCCGAAAGAAGAAGTCTCGCCTAGATCGAGACACTCTCTGAGCCCAATACCAAGACAGTTACCCAAACATTAGTCCCCTTGGTGAAGATTCTGGCAAGTATCAATTTATAGTGGATTATGGTACCCAAAAGCCAAGGGTTTCAGTTGTGTAGCATCATCCACCTTCAAGATGGACCTAAAACCCTAACGACATAGCCAATAGCAACAGTGACATTGGAGGTAACACCAAAATACTTATAAGATCTACAAATTAAAAGTTAAGTTTTTTTTTTTGTTTTTTTATATTCATTTCCAGTAACCTCCCATAAATAATGAGCTAGTTACTCATATATAGATGTTGAACATCATTACCAGATACTATTTTGTTGTCCAATGGTTAATCTCTACTACTCTCATCATTTGAAAATTTTACCCAACTATTAAATTATTAAAGATTTGATTAGACATTGGCCAAGATTTCACGCTCTTCTGTTTGCAGTTACTTGTCCTCACTTTCACCAGTTGATGGAATCTAGGCCAAACTGCTCATAAGAGTTCATAGAAAAAACAAACTAGTCAGACGGTCTTTTCTGCCTTTCCTATTATGTTGTTTGGCCAAGTCTTGATTAATAACAACCATGGTTTAAAGTATCGGTACGTCTTGTCCCGTATCGACCGATACATATTGAAATTTGCCCTTACTGATACGATACTACCAATACGCTACATGAAAATTTTAAAATCCGTTGTATCGATATGTATTGTACGATACACACTGATACGCCACCGATACATACCGATACTCTTTGAAAAATTAAAATTTGAGGTGAAATGTAAGTTTCGATACCGATATGGTGCGCTATGGTCATGTAATGGCCAAGATGGGTAATATTTCAACAAAACACGATTTTTTCAGAGGTTTTCATTCTAAAGTTGCTGCTAGTCATTTTTCCCTCTAACTAAAGTGGAAATCAAGGTTGGGAACATGGATTTTACACCCATAAAAACAACTGCAAACCTTGGATTCTCAGTGCGATACCCTCAATTTATTGTCTCTGCATAATACATATTATCTATATAGCATTTTTAACTCTCTTTTTTATGCAGAAGTGTATAAAAAAACTGTTTCATATCCATTTATGTGTGTATCTTTAACCTATCTCCGATATGATATGTATCTTAATTTTGGCCGAACGATACGACAACCGATACCGATACTTTAATCCTTGATAAAAACCTAAGTATAATTCCTTTTATGGTAAACAAGAGGCCTACAAATGCCTTTCAACATCTCAGCCTCCTTACAGATAGTGTAATTATCTCCTACACCATACCTGTCGTATTATCTTGTAGAAGACATCCAATGTTCCTTTGTACTGAAAACAATCAGGAGGACAAACTGCTTCAGTACCAACCATTCCACCACGAGGGCAATATGGAGAACATCTCAGATCTGAAAATAACTGTTGCAACATATTCCAAAGCGAAAAATTGTTAAAACCAGTAAAATTAACAGCTCTAGATTCCAAGACATGATGAATCTCTATAATACAAATAGAAAATAAAATACTATAAATAAACTGAGGGCATGAAATAATTCATGTAGAAGCAAACTTTCTTAGGAGCAGATTAGTTCCAACATCAATGAATATTATTCATTGAAAAGAAAGTGTAGGTATTAGAGTTCATCAATTGGTTTAGGAAAGTCAAGTGTAAGATATGGTCAACCAGAGACAGTAGAAAAGACAGAAGTAAAAGGGTTCAATCAGGTAAAAAGAGGTAAAACAGCACTTATAGTAAAGATGTATTGTGCCAGATCAATGAGGGAATCCTAAACACCATGGATACTCCAAACTATAATCCTCATTTAAGTTTGGCTTTACTCTCAAGCCAATTAACTTTTCGTCCCACTTTGTGCTCACCACAAGAACAGATTTCCCTGGTACATCTACCCCAATCACTCACAGTACACCACTGAAATAATTATATAACTTAGTACAAAAAAATATATATAATTTTACAACTCAGGAAACACCTTCAACATTTACAGGTTCTACATTCTCCTAATTCTTAAGCCCATCTTTCAGATTTTTGTTGAAAAGAAGGATCACTTGTCAACTCCAAGAATAAAGCACATTAAGGACCCATTGACAATATTACTCCATCAGCATCACTAGTGGATCAATAGTATCAAAATTTTCAACAGAATGACAAATCAAGGATCAGGAAAAGGTAGAACCTATTTACATCACTAACCAGTGGTATCCATATAGTTTGGTACATGGATACATTGTTCAAACATAAGATGTAACAAGAGCTAGTAATAGTACACGACCATTACCATGAATCCCTGTGAATAATGATCATCGAAAGTTTTTTTATTAGGTCAATGGATATAATTTGTTATCATTATTAGCACTATACTAGTTAATAATTAGGGTCAAATTAAATTGTCTGATAGATAATAAAACAAAAATTAAGTCCAGAGTTGGAAAAACAGCCCCCATCACAGCTTGAAAAGAATGAAGTTAATGACACAATGTTCCTCCAAATTCCTTTCATGTGAAGTAAGCAAGATACTAGATATAATCACTTGAGGAAATAGAATTCTGACTTCATCAATTTTAGAATCTTCCCAAAGAGATTAAAAAACATTTGAACATACCGTATTTGGTCCAAGAGAGGCCATACGGCCACTAACATGGTGCCTTGTACGTGAATAAGGAACTCCAGCAGCCTGTGCTTGCAACCTTGTCTGGAAGCAGGTAAATCATTAGAAACAGAAGGGATGCACAAGTATAAGTTTACGACAACCTTCAAGAACCAGTAAAAACTCCAGTACAGAGAACTTGGTGAAATGAAATACAGACCAAAATTCAACAACATCAATGATAAGAACCAAAGGCAATAAGATAAAAGAAGAAAATATTGGCTTTCTAAACAGAACATGGAAAAACTCACAGAAAATAAGATATTGCCTATCAAGAGAACTTGGGATTAGAAAATAAAAGAAAGAATAAAGCTCAAATAGTGAATTAAATTCTCAATAGGTATTCATCCCCAAAATAAAAAATAAAAAATAAAAAATAAATCTCAATAGGTGGAAAATAAGAAAATCAACTATAAGAACGAATGTACCTACCTGCTTTGATCTAATACCCGGCCAATAACCTCAGAAAAAGTGCACCCCAAGAAAAATCTAATCTATTGCATGGAAATAAATGCAAAATCTATATATTGGCTTTCCGAAAATAATTTGGGGAAAAAAATTAAGAACAGAAGACCAAAGGAAGAACAAGAAATAAAAAGAACTCAGAAACATCACACACCAAGCTCACCAAAATAAAACGTTCACATTTAAATAAAAATGGAATGCACTAAGCTCAGGATATCAAACCAAAAATCTCAAGAGGAAGATGACAATAATAACAAAAATATAAGTTTCTACAATCACATTGAAGTTTAAAACCAATTAAGAGATATTAATTAAATTCTCAGGAGAAGAAGGAAAACAATAGATACCTTGACGACA
This sequence comes from Macadamia integrifolia, assembly GCF_013358625.1. Taxonomy (NCBI): domain Eukaryota; kingdom Viridiplantae; phylum Streptophyta; class Magnoliopsida; order Proteales; family Proteaceae; genus Macadamia; species Macadamia integrifolia. The sequence goes on along the minus strand of NC_056570.1, from coordinate 3,408,445 downwards.
TCAAGGGGATTAACGAGGATCGCCGATAGAACAGCGGCACCAGCAGCAGAGACGGCCCGTTCTCCGAAATTCAAATTGGCATCGGAGTTAGAGCGGTGGGGTTGAGGAGGCGAAGCTTCCTTCCCCTCTGTGAACATGGCTTCCGATACAGAAGACACCTTACCATCGAAATCAACACTCCACGCCGCTGCACTAATCCATGATGGAAGGGTATGCCTTGAACCCACCATCCCTTTCAATCCCCTTACTTCTCAAATAATCAAAGCAGCAGAAAAGAAAAACGAAAAAGGCTAAAACCCAAAAATGATGGATTAATGGGAGGTAGAGAAAAGGTGTAGTGACTTGTGAGAATAAAAGAATCAAAAAATTCCGAGAAAGTGGGAATCAACCCAACTGAAAGATAGGAATTGCTGAAGAGGCGAGCTTGCTTCCTCACTTGGAATCACGAAAGGAAAATACTATTTGTGTTCAAACCCAAAAAAGAAAGTGAGAAACACAAAGTAGAAGACTTTAGATTAATGGCTAGAGACCATTGAGCAAGAGAGAGAGAGAGAGAGAGAGAGAGAAAGAGTTTCTAGGGTTTCTACTGTGGTGTAGAGACTGAAGAGGGGAGAAGAAGGAACGAAACAATGAGGTCGTCTCTGTAACTGATCTTCTAATTCTAAACCAGAACGAGGACCCTTGAGAGATTCCGATACGGGAAAACAAGCCCTTAAACGTTTCTTCTATGGGGTGATGGTGCCCCTGATCGGACTCGTTCCATATCCGATTGGGGAAGGTTGAGTCCAGATTCCAGGATCCAACCAATGATATAACGGCGGTGAAGGTTAACAACTAAATTAAACCGTCATTTGAAGGTAAACGACTAAATTAAAACGTCATTTGAATGACATCGTCATCACAGTCGTCATCTCGGTAGAAAATTTGGATAGGAAGAAGATTGGGTCTACGTCTTCGGGGCTCCGGGTGGTCTTTGGAGTGTCCGAAAAACTAATTCCAAACCTGTTTTGATACGTGTGGAATCAACGTTCCCACAAGTGGACTAACTATCGACTGCCACATGTGAACTAAGAAAGAATTGAGGTTGCGGTGACAGCAGCTCATGTGGCTGCTAACGAGAATGCCACGTGTCTTCATTGACTCATATTGTTTTTACATCCAGGGTTTGAAAAAGTCGGATCGAATAGATGGGTCGGCCGATTCCGGCCAATCCAGATCAGATTGAACCTACACGAAAACTGGGTTAGGGGATTTTTCCCCGATTTCCATTGGCCGGACCCATCCGGATCCAGATTCATGTCTTTTAAACCTTTTTAAATACATCATGTTTTTTATTTCGTTCAACCCCTTGAGGTGGGTTTTTAGTTTAACTGATTTAAACGTCTTGCATCTTTTTCACATGTTTGGATGAATGTAATCGACCCCATTTAGTTGAGAAAAAAGACAGTTGTTTTTATTGATATGTTTTGTCCAAATATAAGACCGAGGGCTCGTTTGATAACGTTTCTGCCATTTATGTTTCAAAAAACGGTAGAAACATAAATTTCCGTTTCTAGAAACAGAAACGGAATTAAAGGTGTTTGATAAGTCATGTTTTTAGAAGTCGATGGTAACCAGTGAAAGAATTGCCACAAGTCGTTTTCAGAAACGGCGAAACCTGGGTCGTTTCTTGAACCATAAATAAGTAAAAATTTCTATTTCTATTTCTAAAAATAAGTGAAACAAAACAGTTTTATCAAACGTTTTTTGCTCCGTTTCTGCGGTTTCTAGAAACAGAAACGGCAGAAACACATTTCTTGAAACGTTATCAAACGGGTCCCAAGTTTTTCTCAAGCAACATTGAAGGAATTTATGACCATCATTGACCATGGATGGTGCAAGGGAAAAGTGGAGGGTATTTCAGACCTCAACAGAAGAGGGGAGAGGAGGGGAGGGGAGTGATAGGAACCTTAGATGGGTGGATATTCGATGGGTGGATGTTACCTTCTCCTATCTGATATCTCTCCACCTCCCAACTCAAAATCAAAAGGTTGCCACTTTGAAAATAGCGAATTGAAAGCATTGTTTTAAGGGGCATCCAGTCTACATTGGCCTACACATTAGCTTGGGGGGACAATGAGAGCATGCAAGGGGATCCAACAGGGGTGAGATTATCATTTCATGGAAAAGGAGCAGGGGCAATCATTTCACCTTTCACCTTTCACCATTCCTATATCTGGGTTCTAGGGGCTCCACTCAACCTAGCAGCCTTTTTATCCCCTCAAGAGAGAGCTATGAACAAAGGACCCATGTTTAGCCCAAGGAGAGGTAATTTCCACCCAAATAATAGGAGACGAGAGTTTGTTATTGAACAAAAGTCTCATCACATGGTGGCATCCTTAATGAAGAAGTTGGTGCTCTATAGTCCAAACGGCACTGAAATTTTTGTGGATAGGTACCTCTCAAACTGAGGACAACTGCACTACCAGGAGGTCTTGGTTTTGAGCCTGTTGTCCTCACCTTGAAGGTACTATATCTTCACATTGCAATTTATCTGATGGTCTTAACTCCCAAAATCAGCACATGGGTGAGCTACACATTTCATATGTTGAATTTCTTTATCCTCTGGTTCTTGCTCTTCATTTTTAGGCTATTTGAACTTTTCTGCAAGTTATTTTTCAGATTTCTAAACCAATGGTCATAACAGAGACTCCATGTATATGCACATTGAGGAATTAGTGTTAGATATGTATTGAGGTGAAGATCCCTATGGGTTGGAGAGGCAGGAGGTCCAACAAATGGAATCTAACAGATCTAAAGAGCTTGAAATGGGAGAAGAAAAAGCAGTCTGAAGATCAAAGAAATGGAAGGTTGACTCTGCTGTAAAGGATGAAGGTTGAGACAGAAGCTGAAACTGATGGTAATAACTAATAAGAGATCTATTGGGAAGACTTTAAGAGTCGAAGAAAACCATCTGGTATCCTCTGCAACAGCAACTTCACCTGGAACATAAACACTCCTGTGCTGGTATTTCAACTAATCAGTAACCACAAGAAAAAGCAGACACAAAAGATAAAACAGATGAAGAGTATCAACAAATTACAGTTATGGGCTGTAAATGGTACATCCTTGAAGTTTATGTACCCTCTGTTTGCTCTTACATTTTCAGTGTTCTACTTTGCTGTGAATTAACAGACCGAAGTTATAGGAAAACCCCAGTTGGGACAGAGTCTGATCTAGCATGATTATTGTCGTCTATCAAAAATGAAGTTATCAACCATGGTTCTCATGGTCAAATATCAATATTGAACCCTAGAAGACAAAAGAGGAGGTTCTATTACACTAAAACAAAAAAAGCTTTCACCGTTTTCCCTTGCTATCTGAATCTGCTTCCAGTTGGTTTGGCTCAGCTATTGAGAACTTCTTTACTTTCTGCAGGCAAAAGGAATTCATAAAGAAAAATGTCAGAAAATTAGGCAGGAAAAGGGAAAAAATAGACTTAAAAGTAGATGACCTTCAACCAGTTAAAAATAAATAAATAATTTTGAGGGGGGAGGGATTGTATATGCAAGAACACAATTATGATAATTATGAGTGGCAGCTTGCACCTGGAAAACAAATAAAAACAGAATAAAGGAGTAGCAGCTGAAAGCCCTGCTATTCATTTGCTGACATGTAGGTAAAGTAAATCTATGTTATTGTGTTGTTACACATTCACAATGAGCAACATTACAGTCGCTCAAACAAAGTCCTTGATACTTTGGGTATAGCTCAATCTCTTTCTTGGTGGTCATCTGGACGAAGGATCCCTTCCCCTTGCTGATGATGGTAACGAAGCTCCAGTCTCTCATGTTGACCAGTTGACTAGATTACTCATTGATGGTGTGAAGATTTGAATATGACGGTTTTAATAGAGAAGAGCCTTGGGAAGGGATTTGCACAGATCAACTTGACTCAAAGAGGTAGCAGTGGCAAAGGAATTGTTAAGAAATCTTAATCAAAAAATTGATGAGTATTGGCGGGGAAAACGAGACCAAGAGCTCCCTGGTTGGTGATCCTTTAACAATTTATTGACAAACTAGGACTTCTAAACAAAATGTTAACCTCATAGCAACCACCATCAAAAAGTAGGGGCACAAACTATTTTTTTTTAAAGTGGGAGATTTTTCTGATTACTTTTTAAATGGGAGACCAGGGTATATTTTCCCAAACATTATAGTTATCTTCTAAATGACAAATATCTTATATTTACCGAGTGAAAGCTTTGCTAAGTTGTTCTGACTTTTGAGCTGTTGGCTATGATAAATGGACCTTTGTACTTTGGGCCGGAACCAACACCAGCACGTTTGATGGTCCAAACTGAGCTTATTTCAGCCCATTAACATCTTAATTAAACAAACATGAGCCTAGGTGCAGAGCAACAAGTCCAAGGTAAGCTAGGCAAAGCCCTAACATTCCTACTGAGTTTTAGATCAGAAGAATCACAATGAGCTTTGCTTGTTTACAATCCAAAGGTTGCTGCACAAGATATACCTTGTTAACGAACAGGAAAAAAAAATACATGTTCACACTTTTCTTATACAATTCCAGCACCAGATCACCCATTACAACAAGAAAACAGAACACTTCAAACATGAAAGCTTACAAATGATATCCTGGGAAGTTTGGAATGTGTGTAAATGTCAAATCAGACACTGGAAACTCATTCAAGGTTAATGACCTTACATAAGTTGAATAGCAACTATAATTCATCTGCCCCAAAAACTCCAGTTAGAAGAACTTTATTGAACAACAAACAGAACAGATTTCCTGAAATGACTTCCAGAAACATAGCAGATAGCATGAAGTGTCTTCCAGACACATAGCTCTAAACATCCACCACATTTCATTCAAAGCTTCTAAAAAGATTTGAGCTTTCCAGGAACCTAAATCTTTCTTGGTTTGAGCTAAAAATGTAATTTAGTTCTTTAAATATACTCAGAAATGCCAAAGAAATTGAACATCAATCAAAACTCCCATCCATACTTCTCTTGTTCTCCATCCAATTACCCCCTCCACCGACTGGCAGGCGGGGGGGGAGTTGGGATTGACAAGGCATAATATGAAGGTTCCAGCTATGCAATTTTACAATTCCATTGTTGGTGAGCTAAACATGGCTCGAAAGCAATTCATCCTGAAAGAGGACACAATAACATTTAAATTTGACAACAATGCTGATTTGCACATAGTTCACCAGAGGTAACACTGGAAGGAGCTAAATTGTGCTTGTACTCTCTTGGAACTTTAGTTTTGTAGCAGCTTTGAACATTTCCAATGTAGAGGAAGCTGTTTCTCTCTCTTTTATTTTTTGGTAGAAAGGAAGCTGTTTCTCTTTGAATCCATTTAACATGTGCTCATCTTTTCCGATTATCGAAATCATAGGATTTGGTTCCTTGAATCCAGAATCCTCGTGAATCTTTCTTTTGACCATGTGCTCCAATGAAATTGGTGGTTCCTTCTCGCATACCACACAGAAAATTTTTGCATTCCATACATTTTGCAATTAAAACATTAGACTTCTTTTGAAAACATTTTTTCTTTGTTGTATCTTGAAAACCTAACAAACCTTATATTCAATAGGGCTATGTCTTTATCACTACCTTCATCCTCAGAATCCAAAGATGCCTGTAGTGCAATGTTTTTCTTCTTATTTTCTTCCCCTTTATCAATCACCATTTCATGGGTGACTAGGGATCCTACCAATTCTTCCAAGGACAAATTTTTAAAGCCCTCGACTTCTTGAATAGCTGTCACTTTTGGTTCCCACATCTTAGGTAGGGACCCAATAACCTCATGAATAAGATCCACCCTAAAATACAATGACTTTGAATTATAGGTGACATGATTTTGAGGATTATTTGATATATGGATTTCTGAATCCATACTGGTACCAGCCAAGAACGAATTGGTTTTTATAAGGATCAGCTGGATTATACCGTTATACAGGGTTCTCTAATACCAAGTTGGATTGGCTTGATCAGACAAAACAGACCAATCCAAATCAGGATTAAATGATCAGTACAAGATCGAGCTATGCTTTTGTAAAATTGAATCTTAGGCTCCTATTTTAATTTCTCTTCACATAAGATGCCCTTCTTTCTTTTTGAAACTTTACCACTGAGCTTCAGGAGACAGTTGTAGTGCCTTGATCCAGGCCCTTTAACCCCAAGAGATTCTATCTCAGAGATTCCTGCCACTTTGCCACAGTGCCTTCTCTTGTTCTTAATCATAAACCAGGTATTAGTTACTGTTTCTTGTGTCCACGTAAACTATCCTTTAACAGAATTATCTGTTCTTCTATTACAATCAACAACAATAATAACAAGGAGAATCCCACATAACCTACCACTTCCAACTCTCTCTCTTCTCTCTTAGTTTTTATTAGGAAACATTAATAATCTCATGGAGACATGAATCATAGTAAGCACTTCAGCACTTCAGCTGGGTGCCAAACGAGAGAGTATGCAGATTTGATGATGATAAACCTAAAGACTGCTATGAAACATGACATTCCCACAAAACCAATTCTGCAGGAGGTCCTGGTACACCCCCCATGTGTTCAAAGTCGAGTGCCCAAAACAGACATTCGCAAAAGCTCAATCAGAATACAAGAAACAAGATCATAACAGTGGAAACACAATTATCCAACTCCATTTCTTCTGATTGGTAAAAAAAAAATTGAGGGGGAGTGGGGGAGATAAACACAAATAATATGATCACCCTACCACACCAACAACATAATAAAACCCTTCATTAGACACTTCCCCATTCAAATGCGGATGCTATTACAAAACCCAGCTGATACCCCAACAAGAGAGCAAGCCCAATTAAACAGAACCAAAAGAATCTTAGGTTTGCAACCACCAACAGAACGAAGACAAATCCAAACCACCCACCATAACGAAAACGCACTCATCAGTGACAATAACTACCACAGTTTTGTTTTTTCATGCGGGCACCAATGTATGAACAAACAATAACCAAAATTTCAGAAATCTAACTCAGATCCAGAGACACAATAATTAGAGAGAAGTACAAAATTAACAATAGCGCAAGAATCTCAAAGTTTATAATAGTTGCCGTAGTGGAAGAGATGAAACAAACCTTCTTAAGCACGCATTCTCGCAAGGAATTCAAGAGGCGGAGGCATTTCTCCTGATCAAAAGAAGAATCAGTAACACAGTTAAGAAGATTCAATGCCTCTTGGGCGCAGACGGGTTGAGCTCCAGTCCCTTCCATGGCACCAATCGCCTTAGAAACTCCAGGAGGTTATAATACAGAGATGAAACGAATCTCCCTAGCCCCAACCGAGGATTTCCCTTCTCTTCCAACTCAATTCAGTCGCGTCTAAAACAAAGTAGGTAATGAAACCGCGGCGCTATTGGTTTTGAACTTTCTTATTCTTCCTTTTCCCATTGTCTCGAAAGTTGTGGAATGGCGGCCTGTGCATCTCTTCGGTTCAGCGCGAAACATACGTTTTTTAAGGCAATGTTTGGAAGGCAAGAAAAGAAAGTAAATTAAATATTTTTTTAAAATAAAAATGGAAAAAATTCAATCATTACCCACTTTTAATTTCCTTTTACAAAACTACTCACCAAAAATCAGTTGACAAAAATAGACAAAATTAGGTTTTTCTGTACAAAATTACTGACTTAAAGTTTAAGTTCACAAAAATACCCAAAAATTGAGTTTACAAAACTATTCACTCAAAGTTCAATTATAAAAAATACCTAATTATATGTGGAAGATGAAGAATCACTATTTTGGGTAGTTTTGTAAATCAAAACCTGATTTTAGGTATTTGTGTTAATTGAAATTTTTGGTGGGTAATTTTGTAAACCTGATTTTGGATATTTTTGTGGACTTAAAGGTTGAATATGCAATAGTTTTGTAAAGGGAACCCAAAAGTGGGTAATATGTAATTTTTACAATTAAATATACTTAATGGGAAAAGGTTCTTTGAGCCATTGGTGTAAGGTACTGGGTACACGCTATCACCTCTCTTTTCTTATCTCTATATCTCTTTCTCATAAGAAATGATCTTCTTGTCCTCTGATATACTATACCATTTTGTCGTACCCTAAACTTATTACTTTCTTAAATTGAGATTTTATTTATTTTTATTAGAACTAGATTTATTGATAAGACGGACCTAAACAAGCCGAGGATTCAGAGGCAGAGAGAACTCATGAAACCAATTAATGAAAATATACCAAATTACTTCACACGTCGTCATAGACAAAGCCTTCTTAATCAACGGAAGTAAAGGAAAAATCCTCAAAATTAGAAATTAAACAAAAAATAGATAACTAGTTAATCATTATATATAGGAAACACTAATCCATAAATGGACAAACCCACCGAATAGTTTCCCTTTTACAAACCTGTGATAGCTGTAATGGTATCATTAATAGTTATTACAGATTCACAGATGAATAGCTTTACATATATATTTGATCAAAAGCCATGTAACGTTTGCTTTGTTTTCCAGGTTTGTGTTGAAGGGACATCAACCTCTACCTCAACACGACGCCTCAAGCCCCCATTTAGCAGAGAGAGACCACAAAGGAAGATGGCGAAACTGCAACTCTCCCTGCTCCTCTTGATGGCAATGGGCTGTGTTATAATGGCACCAATGAATGCGATGATAACCCACAATGTAGGAGGAAGCTTTGGCTGGAGCATCCCCAAGGATCCCAACTTCTACCAAGATTGGGCAAACCCAAGAACCTTCGGCGTGGGTGACAAGTTGGGTAAGTCCCTATTTTTTATTTTTTATGGGACAAAGTTTTCTGCTTGAGAGTGGCCCTGCACTACAGACACAGAGGCGTACAATGACCATCATTCTCGTCTTGGGGTATGTGCCGTTGTGTCTCGATGCAGGGGCCGCTCTCGGACAGAGAAAGCCTTTTTTATGGGAAAATGAATGCTCTTTGGTCGCATGACCCCTGTGTCTAGACACAAAGGGTAGTGAAATGATGCCCTATGAAATATGAAAACCCACCTCCTATAGATGCCAATGGGCAATGTCCGCCCCCTCATTGGTCCCTGTGCTTTAGAATCATGATGTGGATTGAATCAGAATCAGAATTGGAATTGGTTGAACCGACTTTTGGAAACCCTGGAATCATGTTGTATATCCAAAACCCTATTGATTCTATAGGCATCGATCCATTCCAGATTTTTTGGAAATGGAATCGGCCCCAATCAACCAGTCCATTTCGATCCGATTTTTGAATCCCTGATATACAAATTAATTTGGACCATTGCCTTTTATCTAAGGGTGTCAATTCTGAACCTAAAACGATTGTTTAAAACCGACCGTACCATTAATAATCGGTTTAGGTTCTATTTTAAGTGACATCCATTGCAAATCAATAAACAGATTAAACTGTTAAACTACTTAAGGGAAAAATAACCATAAAAGACAGTGTGACCCTTGTAGCAAGACACGTAAGAGGGTGAAATAACCGCCCTATCCCACATGAGAGGCAAAAATCATGCTGCTGTTAATGCTTTCATATGCGTTCCCATTGGTCCGCTAGTGCAGAAGCCATGCTACTTTTTACAAAGCCCTCTCATATTAATTAAATATTAAATTTTTTTCCTATTAAGAAAGAAGCTTTAAGACAAGGAGAAAGAGTGAAAGGGAGAGATTGAAGGTGAGACTCTCTCTCTCTCTCTCTCTCTAGGACTTTCACACTAAAGCAATGCCAAAATTTCTAGGAGTTGTTTTCTGACTCGATCCATTGTTGGGTTCCATACAAAAGCAATTATCCCATTTGAGCACCCTTTCCCCCATAGTGAAGAAGCCATGCTACTTTTTAAGAATTTCTCTCTTATTAATTAAATATTAAATTTTTTCTTATTAAGAAAGAAGCTTCAAACAAGGAGAAAGAGTGAAAGAGAGAGATTGAAGGCAACTCTCTCTCTCTCTCTCTCTCTCTCTCTCTCTCTCTCTCTCTCTCTCTCTCTCTCTCTCTCTCTCTCTCTCTCTCGTTGTCATCTTGTGTTCTATTGAATTTGAATGACTTTCACACTCAAGCAATGTCAAAATTTCTAAAATTATTTGACCATTGATTACTCTTTGTATGGGTGGATGTCAAAGGAGTCATTTGCTTTCTGACTTGACCCATTGTTGGAGTTCCATGCAAAAGCAATTATCCCATATTGGATGTAAATAGTCCGATGCGAAGGCATATAAGGACTTAAACATCATCTCCTTAACAATTAGCTTTGATACCACTTGTTGGGACTTCTGATAGAACTCATTCTTAAAAGTTAGCCTCCGATAGAACTCATCCTTAAAAGTTAGCCATAAAGGAGACTGGTGCCCAAGTTTGCTTTTGCATGGAACCAAAACCCCATCGATGTTGAAATCCATATTAATTGAAACTTAACTTGAGATTTATGCAGTGTTCACATATGTACCAATGGTGCACAACGTGTTGGAGGTTATTGAGAAGGACTTCACTACATGCAATCCCCAAGAAAAACCCATTCACATTCACACCAGTGGGGTAACCATTGTGGAGCTAACCAATTCAGGAAACTATTATTTCTTCTGTGCATATGGGAAACATTGTGAGCTTGGCCAGAAACTTAACATTACTGTGGGCTATAAGCCAGGATCAACAGGAGGTACAGTAGCCTCTGATGCTGCTACTACTGCTGCTGGATATGCTACCAATTTAGTTCACAACAAATCCTCTTGCAATTCCATTCACTTCTTTGGCTTGGTTTCTGGTATAGTTGTTTTCTTGGTTTTACAGTTTCACTGTTCATCTTATAAGATGTACTTGATCAACTTTAGGTCTTCCTAAGGGCTGGGCACCTAGGAGATGATGGAGGCATATTAGAATAGTTGGATTTTTGGAATTTATGTTTGTGTAACCATATTTTTTTCAATGACCCAATAGTTTTAATTGCATAGAAGTGTCATATTTTTTTCAATATTTAATTTTTCTCTTTTTTTGGAAAAAAATATATATTTGAGTTGCAGAAAGGTTCAATCTACTCTCATCATCCCAAGCTATCCTCTATATATACAATTGTGGAGTCATGGTTAGTTTATCAGGGTAATCATACACAACAGAGATTACAAGAACTATCCAATGTATATTCAAGACTACTCTATAAATAGGCCTTACATTTACTAAAATTATTATCGAAGTTATTTTTAGTGATTCAAATATAGTATTAAGGGAATAAGTGGTTCTCTGTTTGGGAGTGCGGCCAAGCCAGTTTCTTGCGTATATATCACTCTTATCCCCAAATAACGGGTAAAAGTGTCTTTTCATATAAGGAGTAGAGAGATAGACACATGACAATGTTGGTGTAGGCCACACTTTCGGACAAAGTTTTTTCCCCCCAATATTAATTTTAATTTATTGCAGTTGATAAAATATTTTTGGTTCTTTTTTAGCCATAAGGGGTTGGTATGCTATTATGCTAGCACCATCCCCTCTCTCTCTCTCTCTCTCTCTCTCTCTCTCTCTCTCTCTCTCTCTCTCTCTCTCTCTCTCTCTATTCCATATATGAAATGACCTCTACTCTCTTATGTACAAAACCGTTTCGTTGCACATGATTGGTGCGCTCCCTTATATATACCAATCTTATTCAAATAAGACTCTCATCTTTCGCTTTTTTAGGGGGATGTGAGGGGTTAGTCGGATTGAATTCCTATGTAGTGCAACAGGACGTCTGGCTCATATTCAATTATTATAAACGTTCATGCATGAAGTCCAAGGCGATCACATACAGCCCAAGGTGTTTTTGGGGGTTGGATGAGAGCCAGACATTCTGTTGCACCACAGAGGATCCAAGTTGTTGGGAGTTTAATCCTATACTTCTACATCATTTTTTATTAGCCCACAACTCCCCTTTTACACTTGATATTCCCTCCATCTACTAGAGCCGTTGTTGGCCAATGTGGAAATAAACTCCCAACACTAGTAGATGAAGGATTATAAAAGAATCTAGAAAAGAAGATAACCTAAGGGCACAAGTCCAGATGGAGTATGAAATTTTCATCTAGTGATTCAAATCATATTCCTTGTTTGTTTTCTCCTTCCCATTAGGGCATTGGACATTATTAATGTTCCCTTACAAGACACTTGTCTTTGGCTATGTTTGGTAGCCAAGAGAACAAAAGAAAAGAAAAGAAAAGAGAAGAAATGGTGAGAAAATAAAAATAGTATGTATGTATGTTTGGTTACCAAGAGAAGAAAAGAAAAGAAAAGAAAAAAAAAAAATTCAAAAAATTTTGAATTTTAAGAGAGCGATAGACACATAAGAAATTATTGTGTAATCATTCATTTTTTGTCTTATTATCTTTTCATATTTTCTCATGTTTTTTTATGTTTTTTGCAAGAAAATTTTTAAGGAAACAAAAGAAAATTTCACAATTCCCAAGAGAAATTTTGAATTTGAAAAGATGAATCTTTACTTGGGTGAAGACATACCAAGTGCAAAGAAAAATTCTTAACCTAAGGAAAAAAATACAAAAATTGTACTTTTTTCTTTTATTTTATTTTCTTCTCCTGCCTACCAAACATAGCCTTAAGATGCATCCCGTCAGAATTTAAATTTTCCACTTAGCGTGTATCTTAGTGCGTTTATGTCCATGCATGCCTATCGTATTCCGATCACTATTGTGTATTATCCCATAGTTCTAAATTTTTTCCCTTTTGGACTTACAAACTTGAATGTGAGTAAAGGACCTTAAGGCATTGAGATAACTTAAAAAAAAAAAAAACTAGGGCTATTGTAGTTTATAAATAATTAAACTTGCGACCAAGGTTATTCATAATACGCTAAGATTGTTTGGAAAAGAAGCAAATAAAATAAAACAAAATACAAAAAACAAAAAACTGAATAATATAAAAAAATAATTAAATCAAGGACAGGATTTCCCACGATGATCAAGTACTAATTTGGGTATAATGGAAACTTAGACCACTAACAGTGGAGTAGACGGAGTTGAGGAGAGAGAAAATCGGTGGGACTAGTGTGGAAAATGAATCTGATACCTGTACCTAGACAGTGTGCATATCCTATTTTCCCTTAAATCAATGATAAGACCTGTTTGATTGATGGGGTCGAATTGTTGAGATGAAAAGTTGTACGAGCTTTTTCGCTCCAATAGGAAATTAGGTCATTTGGTTACCTCAGGTGGGATTTTAGATTGATAACAAAAAATATATCCTATTTCTGCTCTGCCTAGACGGTTGATGGTTTCACCACCTCACTATTCAAAAAAGTTTCTATAGAATTGGTGGGACTTTGTTGGATATCCAAGGATTTTATTGGGAAAAAAAAATGAAGATGAAGATGCTTTTTTTCTCACTCTCAACAAAACGACTTATGGAATAGGAGTCTCAATCACATAAGATTCTATGGGTGTCAATTAATTAGATTGGTTTCGATTATTTGATTATGATAAAATGTAAAAAACCAAAATCAAATCAAGCTGAGAATAGCAACATATTTAGAAACCAAAATCGAACTAAACAAAGTTAGTTCGGTTCGAATTTGTTTTTTATTCAATTTCATGTTTGGTTTCTTAATTATTCGAATTTAATTCAATTAATTATTAAACCTTATGTCCAATTTTAGGTGTTTCACTTTGGACAAACTTTTTACATCTTCAACAAAAAAAAAAAAAAAAAAATAATTATGAGAATTATAATCTACCAAACTTTATTTTTAAGCATTGAAAAGGAATAGAATTTATCAATCACATTGACACCAAACTTTTTTTTTTTTTTTCAAGTATTAAAAGGAATATAATTTATCATTCACGTTGATTGAATTGGTAAAAGATAATATAATTTTACCCAATTTCTTATTTGATTTGAAGATAGGTAATTCAATTATATTTAACAATTTTGATTATAAATTTTAAAATCAAACCAAATCGAGAAAAATTTCTAACCTTTTGACACCAAAACAGAATTGATTTTCTTCAATTTGATTAAATTCAATTTTAACCTATGGATTTCGATTTTTATTCTAACTTCACACCCTTACTAGAATCCCATCCCATAGAGTATATACCCCTATAAACAAACATTTTTCTTCTTTCTTTAATTGACTTCTAAACATAACTTAAAGTTAGGTCACGTTTGGTAGTCATTCAGTTCCATAAAATGACGTTTTATGTCAAAAACAAAATTTTTAGCTTCTGTGTCAAAATGCGTTTAAAAAAAAAAATGGTGTTTTGTGAACCTATTTCAAGAATGATTACCTTAGTTTTCATTTTTTTTTGTATTTAAAATAAAATGAAAATGATGGAACGACCAAACCTTGTTCTATCATTTTGCGTTTTTAGAGTTTGTTTCATTTTATTAAAAGAAAACAAACGAAAAAATACCAAGTTGACATCAAACATTTTATTACATTTTTTTTGTTTCTATAAAACAGAAAAACATCAGAATAATTTTTTTTAGATGATTATCAAACGCAGCCTTACAATCGTGCGTACAGTCCTTTTTTGGTTCTTCTGGGTAGAAACCAGAAACATTCTTTTCTTTCGTGCGGGGCAACCTCCACAATTTGGAGCTGGAAAAGATTGGGGAAGACCACATAGGGGCAACCCCAAACTCAAAACTTTGATTCCCTAAACGGTCTCGTGATTCTCGCCCTCTTCAGCCTCCGTTAGCTCTGCAATTCCGAAATCAGAGGAAAGCAGTGATCCCTAACCCTAAATCCTAATCCTAACTCTACAGTTGCGCTATTTTTCCTGCTCATGCAATGGAAAATGGAGCTCGAAGAGTTCGAAGCGGTTCTGGAGAAGATTTGGGACCTGCACGACAAGCTTAGTGATGCCATCCACTTTATCTCGAGATCGCATTTCCTTAACTCCATTGATGCTCAGAAGAATCCTGACGATTTTTACTTTTCTCGCGACTACGACAAGAAGCAGCCTCGTTCCGATGGAGATGATGAACGAAACAGCGGATATGTTTTCGTGAAAGACTTTCGTGTTGACGACCACACAGCGCTTGCGGAGGCCAAGAGCCTTAATTCCATTAGGACTGCGCTTGAGAACCTCGAAGACCAGCTTGAGTTTTTTCATGTAAGTTTCTAGATTGACTTTGTTGGAATGGGGTCTCTCTTTGTGTTTTGGCATCTTTGGATGAAGTGCATTTCGCTTGATCAAAATTTTTTTTTTTTTTTAAACTCAACTTGAATTTTTCTGCCAACTTCCTAGATTTTGCTCGCTTATTTTTTTATACGCTGAAGAATTTTTCCCAGTTCGTTCGTGTGGTCTAGGAGCCTAAGCCTTCTTTATGTATCTGCTTGTTCCCATGATGCCTTTTTGTTTTCTCTTCCCGTGCATAAGATATTAGTGAGTTCTTAGTTTTAATTGGTATTCTGATGACTGATGGGAGACGAAAGTTGAATCTATTTATGACCATAACCCACCTACCGCCCAAATTATTTCTGCGGGAAATTTGCAAAATAAGTGAATAATTACCAGAATACCTTTTCAGAAATGGTGAAAGAGAAAAATAATGCATAGTGATTAGATTATCCTAGTTGTGAGGTACTTGAATTGGGTGCCTTTCTTGCCATGTTTCATCTGAAAATGACGTAGCTGTTTCTTGTTAGTCTAATACAGGGCTGTGCTTGGGAACCAACCATATGTTAAATGCCCTTTTTGTTGCTAGAGTTTTTTGAATGCATAATTTCATCAGCTAACAACCTAACATTGAGTCATCGGAGGGCTAGATATAAATTAACTTGTGGAATCATAATAAAAAAAGGGGCAGTTGTCCATGTAACAATGGAAGGTGATGTTTTCAAAAATCACAAGACAAATCTGAGCCATCTATTTTTATTTTTATATTTATAATTTTTGAAATCTAGACCGTTTGTTCCCAATCAGAGTTGAGAGAGGGCACAATAATGTTTAGAGTGCTGGTACACATGCATGGGCATACACGGGATGTGTGCAAAACTATAAAATATTATATTCTTGCCTCAAGGGAAATAGTGTATATTCTCAATTTCATTGAGTCTTCTTCAGACATCAACTCTTAAATCAAGAAGCAAGCTCTGGAAGAGAATCCTTTTGGACCGTTCAGAATTATCCAAATGTCATAGATATTCACTTGATGCTCATTTCAAAGGTTCTACCTCAGCTAGTATCCTTTAGTTAGTGGTAAATGAAAGATGTAGAGATTATACAAGATTGGTGTGGATAATGGTACATAAGAAGTGTGGGCTTTGAGTGTGCAAAGGTGAAGGAATCGGTGGATCAGGGGCCTTTAACAGTCTGAAGATTCAAAATATGTTTTCCGGAATAGACTCTATTTGTTGGTTCAGAGGACTGGAAAAAAAAGGGGGGGGGGGCAGGGTCCAGGGTGAGGCAGTTCCCTGTGTGAAGTTCTTAATTTGCTGGGGGTATATGTGATGCATATTGATCCTGAATTTTTATGTATAAGCTTAATTTTAGTTTATTACGTTTGTCTTCCGAAAATCCAAATTTTTAGTTTTTTTTCAGAATGTAGTAAATAGCTTCAAGGTGCACCATTGTGTCTTGTAAGCTTAATCTATTTTTTGCCAACTTTGAAAACAATCCGTCTTTGTGTAGGATACATGGTTAGTTTCTTACATAGAATTACTTAAAGAGCCTTCTCCTTTACAATTATTTTATTTTGAAATTTATTGAATGGAATTCACCTTTTTTTTTTTTTTTTTTTTTTTTTTGGAAATTGGAAGCATGAAACCCTGCAAAAGGCTTGGGAATTTCTCCCTTTTTTGGGGGGGGAGGGGGGTGGAATTGAAAGCATTAGACCCTGCAAAAGGCTTGGTAATTTCTCTAGTTTTGTCTCTATTCTATTCTTTGCCATTCTATCTTTTTACTAATCCATGTCTCTTAATCCTTTGTTGTAATCCATGGTTACAAGTAGGGGTGGGCATCAAGCAGGACAGGCTGGAAGGGTGGCTCAAGCCCGTTCTGAGGTCTAGCCTCAATTTTGAGCAACCCCAAGACCAACCCAATCGAAATTATTTAAGCCTGCAGTTGACCTTTAGGGTTGGGTCAGGGCAGGAAGGCTTTCCAAATGTAATGAACACATTGTGGACTGTGGCTACCAAAGGAATTAATCTAAGTCCATGCTTTTTAAGCCCAAGTCCAACTTGACTCTCTCTCTCTCTCTCTCTCTCGTATTGTCAAAGGTTGGGCTTGGAAATATTTAGATAACTCCACTCACAAGGCTCAACTGTTGCCTAAGCTGGATTGGGGTCCATTGAGGCCGATCCCAAATGAATGTACGTTGCAATTTCCATTCGATTCACAAGATTGGGTGGATTCATAGTGGATTATCCAATTCTATATGCAATTAAGCAATACCACCCTAGTCCACGAATTAGTATCAAACGGGAATGTGATGCAGGAGTATTTTCATGGCTGGAGTGGCATGACCCGATTTGAAAACCCATATTGAGAATAACTAGGTTCAAACCTGGATTTTGGTCCACAAGGAGTACGTGAGGGATTTTTTATTTGTTTGGATTATTCTTATAATCCTCATTCCCATCTTATTTTATATTATGGAGTTAGATGTGTAGGAGAGTTTGTTTTCCATTTTCCTTCTTGAAGTCGATTTAAGTTTAAGAAGTCAATATATGCTCATAAGTGTAACCACCAGATTATTGAAATGAATATTGAAGATGGTTTCACTTGAGTACTTTCCCTGCGTGGCCTGATATCCAGAGCTTCTGGGTTCCTTTTCTCTACTCTGATCATTTCTTTCTTAGGTTAGATTTCTCTTCCTTCTTCCTTTTTTTAATTCTACTATTTATCTTACATTCACTTCTGTCCTTTTTCCTCTTCCTAGGTTTCACTTGAGTATTCGCCCTTATTGGCTGGGTTTATTTATTTAGATTTATCTTGTAATCTTTATTCCTTTTATTTTATTGTATTTTACTTTGAGTAGATTACGTAGGAGGTAGAGTTCAATTCAATTTTAGTCTTAGCATTAGGGAGTCTTTCTTTCCTTTTGTCTTGTTTTCCTCATATGTGCAAGCATTTACCCATCGACAGAGAAATGGAATGAAGGATATTGAGTTTCATTTATTATTGATGTAGCGTGATTGCTGGCTGAGAGGTTTTCTTTTTCTTCATCTTTCTTATTGATCCATTCCTTTGCCTCCTACAGGGGAGTTCATTTCTCCTTCCTTTATATTTTTTGTTAGCTTTATTCTGTTGCTCATTTACTCTGGTTATTTTGGGTGCCCTGTTCCAGCGGTGCCTACTAGTCTCTCTTTGTTGAGTTTGATCTCTCTTCCATCTTCCTTTCAACCTGATTTTAGGGGTTGAAGGAAGCCCTCCTCTGGGCAACCAAACCCCTGGAGTTTCAGCTCCTAACACCTTTCCGATCTTGAGAACCAGGCCTGCAACTACGTGGTCTTTGAATCTGCCTTCCAGTTTTAGTTTCAGTCATTTGATATCAATCTTTTGATTGCCTTCTGGATTTCTGTAGAGTGCAATCAAGAGGTCTTCCCCTCACCAACTTTCTCTTAAGATCTTGAAACCAGTAGAGGACCATATAGACTACTTCATGCGCTACTTCAACATCTCCTGCCAATGGGTAGGTTTGGAACCCTGCTTTTTCCTTTCGGAAAACGTGAATTCGTTAGGTGGATCATCCCTCCCTGGTCGCAAGTACAAAGGAGCTCTCTCCTTCGAAAGAACCTGCTCTTCTGCCTCATTTTGCTGGTTGGGTGGTTGAAGACTACCCCCTTCCTCTTATGATATATCATATTGTAGTGTTAAGTTCCTTATTTTCCGTTTCCTTTTGTCTTTATCCACTTTTATCCTTATTTTTGTGTTGCTTCCAACATTACACCTGATCTATAAAGCATAAACTCCTTTATGTCTTTTTCTCTTTTACCTACCGAGTAACCACTTGAGAAATCTGGTTAATTACTAGATTGCCACTGCCATTACACATTGATCTGCTTGGCACTCGGGTGGGTCCATAGCAATCTCAAACGGGGTTCAAAAACCTGTGATTGCATTGTTCAGTATCAGAGCCGAATATCTTCTCCATATCCTAACAATGGTTGTCAATAGTGAGGTTCTCCAACAGCTTGACTCCTTTAAAGACAAAACAAGGTTTGATCTTACCAACCTCATAGATCTTGTTGATACCCTCAGCATAGTTGTCGGTTCCCTCTTGACTATGATGGGATTCATGCAAGCTTCTATTGGCCTATTGGTATCTTCAGATGAAGGAAAGAGTCCCATTCAATCTAAATATTCTTTCAACTCTGTCCCACAATGCCTGTCTCATGTTATACCACTGCCATCACATTATACACCACGACAAGTACCACATTATACACAACCACCACCACCTTCACTGTATGGGGCTGGCCGACCTTACACCACCACCATCACTATATGGGGCTGGCCGACTTTCATTGTATGGGGCTGTCTCATGTTATAGCACTGCCATCACATTATACACCACCACCACTACCACATTATACACAACCACCACCACCTTCATTGTATGGGACTATGATGGGATTTGTGCAAGCTTTTATTGGCCTATCGGTATTTTCAGATAAAGGAAGAGTCCCACTCAATCTAAAGATTCTTTCAACTCCGTCCCACAAGCCTGTCTCATGTTATACCACTGCCATCACATTATACACCACTACCACATTATACACAACCACCGCCACCTTCACTGTATGGGGCTGGCCAACCTTTTGATGATGTTCCCTATAGAGTTGAAATAGGAGCAATCAGATGTCCTTTATTTCTACGGGGACAATAATCTAGAACAATACTTGGACTAAGTTCACAGCTTGTAGACATTCTTTCGATGGTACAGATTGAATGAGGTTAGGAAAAATTTATTTGTTGAAGCCAAACTAAAGGGTATGGCTCGAGTCTGGTGGATCAAGTACTCGCAACAATATTGGACTCGAGACACCAATATGGTAAACATTTGGGTTGAAATGCGAGAGGCCAAGAATTGACGATTTTTGCCAACTGACTATAAGAAGTGCATGCACCTCAAGTTCGCACAGCTGAGACAAAACATTATAACTATTGAGGAGTATTTTATTACTTGGCCACTTGATCTGATTTTGAGTGGAAAGAGGAGGTATTGGTAACCTCGGTTTCACAATGGTTTGCATTCCTAGATCAGGCTGCAGTAGTGTCCAATCTATACGATAGAGGAGGTTGTACAGGTGGAATATCAGGTAGAAAATCTGAAGCAGCCATACACTCAAAAGACTTTTACAAAGACTTTCTTTAAGGGTGATAGTTCCAGTCAACAACAATTTTCTCCTTAGGGGAAGGTCATTTATCAAGCCAGAGGTTGGTGGTTCATTTATGGCATCTAAACCAAACCGCTCTTACTCTCCACCTGGTCAAAAGCAATAGAATCGCGATCCTCGAGAGAGTTTGTTGGGGGCAGAGTGTGAGCTTGATGAAAGAAATGACACCGATAGTGATGGGGAGAAACAACCTTGCTGTGTTCTTCATCCAGTTTTGATCACTCACAATAGAATCTCGATTCTCGAGACAGTTTGTTGGGTGCAGAGTGTGAGCTTGATGAAAGAAATGACACTGATAGTGATGGGGAGAAACAACCTTGTTGTGTTCTTCATCCAATTTTGATCACTCACAAGGTTTCCAATGAGAAAGATGGGTGCCGCAACAATATTTTCCAGACCTGAGTAAAGTGCAACGGCTCATCATGTAGCATGGTGATTGATGGAGGCAGTTCTGCGCTAATGTCGTTCACAAGTTGGGACTAAGGACAATACCACATTCAACTCCCTAGAGTTGCATGGTTGAACACGACCAATCTCAAGATTTCTGATAAGCGTTTGCTCACATACTCTGTTGTTAGGTTTGTGGATATGGTGCAACGTGATGCCTCTGAAGGTGTGCCATATTATTCCTAGATGGCCATAGCTATTTGATAAAAAGGCGCAACATTGTGGGTGTGCAAATACCTACTCTTTCAAGTGCTGTGGCAAAGAAATGAAATTTCTTCCCGACAAGGACTTGTGCCAAAATTAAGCTCAAGAAGGTAGCATGACCGTTCCTCCTCCAGTGAACTAACTCAGATAACATCCTTGGTCCTTACTGAGTAATTTACAAAGGGGGAGAGTTGATGCAATTGTGCCAGCGTGACTGGACCAATACGCATACTGTGGAAACCCAAGCCCAATCGGAATTGATCCAACCCCATTTTTTGGTCTAACAAAGGTTGGTAGGGTTTATTTATCCATTTGGCGTTATGTTGTAATCTTTGTTCCTTTTATTGTATTGTATTTTACTTTGAGTAGATCACATAGGAAGTATAGAGTTCAATTCAATTTTAGTCTTCATATTAGAATAGGAGTCTTTGTTGCCTTTTGTCTCTTTTTCTTTATATGTGCAAACATGTACCCATCGATGGAGAGAATGGAATGAAGGATATTAGTCTTTATTTTTTTATTTATTTTTATTTTTTATTGTTGGTGTAGCGTGATTGCTGACCAAGAGTTTTTTTTTTTTTTTTTCCTTCCCCTTTCTTATTGATCCATTCCTTTACCTCCTACCGGTGAGTTCTCTCCTTTTATCTTTATTCTCCCTTTACATCTTTGTTTACTATTGCTCATTTACTCTAGTTACTTGGGCTGCATTGTTTCAGTGGTACCTAACAGTCCCTCTTTTTTGAGTTTGACTTCTCTCTCTCTTCCTATCAACCTGATTTTAGGGTCGAAGGAAGTCCTACTCTGGGCGACCAAACCCTTGGAGTTTCAGCCCCTAACCTGTTTCCAATCTTGAGAACCAGGCCTTCAACCAGGTGGTCATTGAATCTGTCTTCCAGTTGTAGTTTCAGGCCTTCGATATCAATCTTTTGATTGTCGTTTGGATTTCTATTGGAGGGCAATCAAGAGGTCTTCCTCTCATTGAGCAGCCCTTAAAATCTTGGAACCAACGTAGGATCCATGAAGGAGTTCTCTCCTTTGAAAGAACCCGCTCTTCTGTATCCCTTTGTTGGTTGGGAGGTTGAAGACATCCCCTTCCTTTTACAATATATAATATTGTAGTGTTAAGTTCCTTATTTTCCCTTTCCTTCTGTCTTTATTCACCATCATTATTTTTATGTTGCTTCCAAGATTATATCTGATCTATAAATCATAAACCCCTTTATGTCCTTCTCTTTTACATACCTCGTTACCAGTTAAGAAATATGGTTAATTACCAGATTGCTACTATCATTGCACATTGACCTACTTAAGCACACGGATGGGCCCATGGCAGATCCCAAACTGGGTTTTCGAACCCGGGATTGCATTACCTAGTCTTCCTCCTGCTGCCCCTTGATTGGCTCTCCCTCTCGCTTCCCCTACCCCCTACCCCCTGCAACTCCCAACTCTGCCCCCTTCCCTGCCTGCCTCCCACTGCTTCTGGCCTCCCCTGCAAACCTTCAACTCCGCCCTCTGCCCGGCCCAACCCCCCCACTGCTTTTGGCCTCCTTTGGCGTGTCCTAGGTTTCTGCATGTCCTAGGAATCTACATGAGATGAGCAAACCAAAGCATGGAAGACAGTGGTGGATGCCACTGGCGCCAATGGCAACCTCATCTTTTGTCATCTCTGGCACCCAGAGATGGTGGCACACTATCGTAGCCACCTTGAATGCCTTGGAAAGTTGAGGTTGGTACCCAATTGGGTGGGACCTCTTTACTCTGAAAACTGCTGATAGAGAGGAACAGAGCGTGGATTTCTTCATTGTTGATTTGTTCCCCAAGGTCCAATAGCCTCTCTGGCCATGCCCAACGAGTCTTTGTTAACCCAGGTTCTTTTGAAGTCTCTGTGACTTGACTCCTCTGAGCTTCCAAAATCTCGGTTTTCAAATGGCATGGAGAATACAACTCTGGCCCCCCTCCTCGTCCTCTCTCTCCTTCTCCGGACTTTGGCTCGCTTCCTCTCCCACTTTGGCTCTAGTTCTGGTGCATGTTCCCCTTCCCCTCCAGCTCCCCCCTCCCTCGGTCTTCCGTAATGTTCTGTTCCTTAAAATTTAAAAAAAAAAACAAAAAAATTTGTGAGAAACTGCCATGTGGACAGCATGCACTGGAGTGAATCGGGTTGGATCTTCCGATTCTGATCTTGATTACTTGGCCGATCTACTGCATTGCTCCAGAAGTGGTACCGATCCAAATTGGCCGATTCCCCATCAGAATCCGATTCTTCAACCCTGATTACATCCTATATCTATTCCATTGTCAAATCCTATGGTATGTCATGGAAGACTCTAGTCTAATTTAGGTGATCCCAGACTGATCCATCATTCTGGACTGTCTGGGAATGATCTGAGTCATCTGACCTCAGATCCCAATCATTGAAACCTATTTATGTACTTGAATCCACCGTGTGTCAAAACGAACCCTAGTTTATAGAGCATAAAACTGACCATTTCCAAAGCCATCACTTTTGCTGGAAATTTCAACATCAAATTCTATATCCTGAGCATTCTAATTGGTTATCTTAACCCCTATTTCCTCTTCATTTTCAGTTGCCTCTTGCTAATTTATTTATGGACCAATAATATGTCCATAACCTGCAGCTTGTAGGGTATCCTGTGCCCATCTTGTAGGTTGTTTTTTAAGACAGACTCCATTTTCCATCAATTTCGTGTCAGAAACCTCAATGCAGCAAGTATTTATTATTTCCGAAACCCCGGGGGTGTTCCCAAGTTCTTCCCTCCCCCCTGCCAGCCCGCCCGCCCCCACCAACTGTATTGATCTTATAATCCTGGAGAGTTTCATTTCACCATATTCTTTGTTTTGATTTTGTAGTGATTTTTTGATGAACACATGATAATACGTGGGTGATAAATTTTCATGCAACTCTTTGCCTGTTTCTGGTACATCTTTTAGAAGGTTGCTTGTATTTCTTAGTAACCTTTTTTTTTTTTTTTTTTTTTTTTTTTTGGGGGGGGGGGTGGCGAAGAGGTTGGGAGTGGTTTAATTCAGCTTCTTGATTTCATTATGAATTATAATTATTCAGTTTTTTGTGATTCTCAATAGCAGAAAAGGATTTGAATTTTCTAGTTGTGTGGTGCTACACGCTTACACGGTATGATGCTCGATAATATTTTCTTCTGGTTCTACTTGTTAGTATTGGGATAGAAATAGCAGAGATTTGTAGTTTACTAGTTTTGTTTTGTTCATATTGTGATTCCCAAGATGCATGCCATTTGTGCCCTGATGAAATTCCGAGTTGAGCCATCACTTAGACATACTGGTTGTTGATTTAGTGCGAAAATTGATGGTGGCTATTCTGCAGACTATACAATCACAGCAGCAAACTGAAAGAGATGCTGCAATTGCACGTTTGGAGCAAAGTCGAATTGTCCTTGCAATGAGACTGGCTGATCACCAAGGTAAAAAATACGAAGTCATTGAAGAAGCTATGGCTTTTGTTGGAGATGTAAAAAATGAAGGCCACTTTGTCTCCCCAGAACATTTATATGTATCACCTAGAAGCCAATCCGATGAAAACTCAGGAGACCATGAAGGGAAAAAGTCAAATATTGTGATGCAAGTTCTGGCATCAGGTTTTACCTTTGCTAGGAAATCTCTTAAACTGGAGAAGATGGGTGGTTTATTGGGAAATGCTGCTTTATTCACTGTTAGCATGCTCGCATTACTACATCTCAACCAAGTAGCCTTCAAGAAAAATTTTATGGTGGATGTTTCAGAGATGCAGGAGAATTCCTTTTCTATGAAAGGAAGAGAGAACTTTTCTCAGTTGGAGGGTTTGTCACCTAGGAGTCGTGTGAAGCATTTGGATGTGATGGCAGCTAGGGGTTAGGCCTGATTTTTTGGGAGCTATACAGGTTCTTGATGTTATGGCCTTGTTTGAGCAATCTTTTGTAATGAACAAATATCCACCTTGTAATTTTTCTACCACGGAAATCCCAAATTTGTAATTCCCTTTTCATTTCTTTGCTCATACTTCCTATAACTAACCCATAAAAGCTTGAAGTTGGTTCACTAACTTTGCTGAGTGAATTAGAATGATCCTTCCCAAAAAGAACTTTATAAGGGTTATCCAATTGCTCTCAGGTTTCATGACCCAGAATCTCAGATTTACTGTTTTTTATTTATATGTGAATTATAGGTTAGAGTCTAATAATACTGTATTAAGGGGCATGTTTGGTCCAACGGTAAGGAACGGATGTTGCGACCTGATGGTCAAGTGGTCAAAACAGGCCGCTTGACATTCTCGGGGTAAGGTTGCGTAGTTCTCACCCCCGGGGAACCTCACACATGCGAGAGCCTCGTGCAATGGATACGCCCTTAGTCTAATAATGTTGTATCTAGACTTAATCAAGTTGTGTTATATACTTGAGGAACATTTATGAGTTGGTGACAATGGAAGTTGAGGAATGGGCAGATGGTCGAGCTTCAACACCCCAAGAAGAGAGAAATGGTTGGTTATTTCACTCAACTAGTAACCATGGCAGACCTCTAATGGTAATCTCTCAGTTTATATATATTACCCTACACAGTCTCATCTGATCCAGTTAGCAAGGATTGAGGTTTAGGTTTCGGACCTGGTTTCTATCATGCCAGGAGCATCCGGTGGCTGAGAGCAGTGAGGTGCAGTGAGCATTCGGGCACACGTCCCAAAGGGCTCCCAGCCACCCGATGCCCATTACACCGGTGCAATGGCTGTAGACGATTTTCATGCCAACATGGATGGGCTTTTTACTTTAAGGGGGGTTCGGGCGATAATTTTACATGCTCCTATGTACATACGTGGGCCCACACGACCAGAGAGTTTTCTGTTTTCCAACCGTTTAATCAATTCAAATACCTTTAACCCATTGAAACAAAAAAACCAATAAAAAAAAGCAAAAATAATCCGGCTAGAACACAGCCTTCTTATTTATTTATTTATTTATTTTTTGGGGTGTAAGCTAGAACACAGCCATTGAAGGAAAGGTCAAAAGTGGAAAACACTATAGCCACTAAACCCTGAATAGAGAAAAGGAAAAGGAGAAAGGGAAAGAATGTGAGAAAATTTGAGTGTTGGAATTTAGTATTCCACTTGTCTTTCACACTTGACAATGAATTAAAGATGACAACGTAAGCAAAAAAGTTGAAAATCAAAGCCAAGGTAAGCTAGACAGCAAGAAAAACAATCAATTGTCAACCCTTTTTTTCCCTTCCTTTCCTTCCATACATATGTGTGCATGAAGTGCTTATTTTTCATTCATTCTCTCCTTCCAGTGTGATCTGGGTTAGGATTTTTTCTTTCTTCCTATTGAACTAGCCAGGTTTGTAAATCAAATCACCTTCAACAGTTTCAGATATCCTTATTGGTTGGCCACTGAGTGGTGGAGAATGTCAACTAAAGAAGCAATGGTCAACCCACTTGGGCTGGGCTAGGCTGGTCAATTTGAAACTGGACCCACTCATGTGATGAACATAAATTGTCAAACCATAAAGTTCTAGTTTTTAAGTCCAATCAACATATGTTGATCTGACCATTCCAATTGACTGGTCCAGTGGTTTGATTTGAAATTAATTATCATAGGATGACTTGTAAGGGGGGGTCCTAAAGTAGAGCCCATAATATCATCCATCTCATATTTTTTTCTCCACCATGGGAGAAGGGTTCCCAAAAATCCTAGGTTTATTAACTTCACCACCAGTTAAGGTCAATGTCTCCCTATTTTTTGACACAAATTCCATGGGATAATTATGACTATTGGTGAAGGAATACCTCATTTATCATAGGTGAAGGAAAACTGTTTCCTATTCCCAGTCAGCCATGTCGTCTAAGTGTTGAAAAAAATGATCAGTTTTAAGAATGAAAAGGGTTTTCCTTCACTATAGGTGAAAGGAATCCCACCCATTGTTAATTTTTTTGGGAAACAAATGCTTCCTAATCGTGTGGCACTTGTGCCTAGATATAGATGGGGTGGGGGTGTGAATGATAGCCCTGACGCTCCGCTCATGTGAAATACAAAATATTTTCTCCTTATTGATGCCTTTGCACACCCCCTTATTGGTCCCTGCCTTGTCGTGGCTCTTGTCCCCATGGATTTTGATTTCGATACAATAAAAATCAATTAGAATTGGCTTGAACCCTAGAAAGATAATATGAATTGGCTGATCCCAAGTAGCTAGACATAACCCATGAGATTGTCGATCCTCTAAGAACTCATAGATGTTATTTTTTAAACAAAGATCCCCACAACATCATTCATAGGATAGGATTACTCTCCATAGAGCCTAGGGACCATAGAGTGATCTTAGGACCGGGGTGACCTGGGGTGTTTAAATCTTTCCAACCCTAGGATCACTCTTTGATCTATGGACTCTATGGAGAGGAGCCGGATCCTCACAGGATAGTGGCCAATAGAGCTCACATCGGATTCAGATCCTCTCTGGCGGCTGGGTGTCCCTCTCTCTCCACCCTCTCATTGGTCCAATTTCCCAGTTGGACGTGGTGAAAAACCTCTACTACTGTTTTTTTTTTTTCAAGAGAACTGAGAGAGGGTTGAAGTTCACATCACCCCACCCCCAACCTCCCCTCGCCCTCCCCCTCCACCTTCCATCCCATCCTCCACTCCCTCCCTCCCAATGGCCTCACCACCGTTTCGGGGGGCCGAAAGTAATCGCTCTGTGTCACGGTCACCGGTTCGGGTCCCACCATTAAAGCACGTGGAATATCATAGCCCTATAGGATCTTGGTCTACTCAATGGCCCAGGGTCGACCTCCTGCGGGCCCTGGACCGGCGGCGGTTGCACCTACTACTCACTTTAGATTCTTCTTTCAATTTAATAATTCTAAAATAAAACTTGACCATTGAAAGAAACGACAAAGCCAACGGTCCGAATAATCTGACCATTGGTCGGATTAAATAATATTTTGGGTGGACCGGACCAAGAGAGAGAAAGAGAAAGAGAAAAGTAGAATAAGAGGAGGACTGGATTAGGCGCCCAACACATTTCACACACGGACACAACCCATAGGGCCCATAAGCATTTCACGTGACTCGCTCTCACTCAAACAGCATTTTACAGATCTTCACTATCTCATTCTCTCACCTGATGAGATTTTTATGTCTCCTCTTTGGAGAAAGGTCGTTTGGTGATTGGGTCCCATGTGGGTTGTGGCCCATGGAACATGGGCATGGGTCCTACCTCTCTCTCATCCTTCCACTTAGTGTTCACAAACCTTGATGGGTTCCCACTCTCATTCTTCTTCCAAGTAATTGTTACCCTTAGTCCTCTGAGCAAACATCTTTTGTAGTGAGTGCAGTGATGCAGTGAGCATCAGATGGTTGAAAGCAGCTCAGAGTGCATGTCCGGATGTTCTCAGCCATCCGATGCTCACTGCATCGATCACTATAGAGAATAATCACTCTGATGCTCCATGCAAGTTGATGTGGCCTACATTTCCATATAAGGTTATGAATGTTTATTTCATCCTCGAGGAGGTAAGTTCTGCTATCCTCCTCCGATAAATTATCTTACACGCTAATTTTGAAGTGAAAAAACAAAAAAATTTGTTGAAGGGTCCAATCCAAAATCTTAAAGATTAAGTAAGCAGAGCTCCTTTAATATAAGAAGGCATCAAGGACCTGAAAAACCAATGTGCATCAGATTGTAGCTCTATAACTCTCAATATCTAAACACTACCTCTCACATGCAGTTTCGACATACTTGAATCTACACATAAATAAGTAATATACAGAGTATAACAAAGACACCTTGACGTGTTTTTCTTAATAAAGACGGGTATCCAAGCCTTCGACCTGACTAGTGTTATAGGTCTATACTGACCCTACAACTGCATGAACATGATCATACCATGGTTGAATGACAAAGAGAGATGGACTTTGATAATAATATCTCCACATGAATAAATATGGATTTAATTATTTGATCTAATTCCATCCGTACTCCTACTCCATACTCTGAAAGCCTTAAAAAACAAGGTGAGGATTAGACAGACAGATAGGCCGTATGCTGTTATGGGTATTAGAGTCAGTTAGGGACCATTACTACTTGCTCCTTGCCTGATGGATCTGATTTTGGTCTTTTGTTGTATTCATGAAACAAAGGTTAGGTTATAGTGTGTCGTTTCTGTGAATGCCAATGCTAGTTGCAGACCTCTAATACTAACAAATAAACTAATTAAAATCCCCCATTATTTATTTACTTTTATATATATTTATATGGGTTTTCTTTATATGTTGTCTACATGTTCCAAACTGGGATCAATTAGATTAGATAACATGACAAAGGCTTTTAAAAGCACTACCAAACGAATCTTAAAAAAAGCTGAGCTTGTCTCTTGGTGTAACACTCAATTTGTGCAAGCTGGTTTGGAGAGAGAGAGAGAGAGAGAGAGAGAGAGAGAGAGAGAGAGAGAGGTTAAAAGTTAATTTGTTTTTTTAGGTTAAAAGTTTAAAACCATGGATGCTTGTGTTATTCTAAGTGCATTTTATCGAGTGGAACTGATATTCAAAAGAGGAGAGAAAAGTAGTGTTAAGAGGCCTAGCTTGCACAAGCTGAGGATAAATTTCCTTTTAACCACGGTGAAGACATAATATCTTAAGCCACGACATTTGACCTTTTGACTGGATTAGGGAAGAGTGTTTCAGATTTTGAACAATAGGGGGATAGTTAATGATGGAACTCATTTGTCCTAGAGTTCAATCATAGGATGTACCAATTGTTGAGGATGAGGAATATCAAATCAAAATTTGACCTTTAGGTATGTCTATTCGCATGTGTTAGGCTATTTACTAATCAAACAACAAAGAGAGATTTGGGTTAGCTTGAGACATACAAGAGAAAATCTTCTAATAAAATGCGGCATTTGTATTCGTCACTACCGGATGGAAAAAGCTTATTCAATAGTGGAATTCTAATGGAGAAAAAATAATTTCTTCATCTCTCTGTAATCTTCACTCAATTATATATGAATTCTCAATTCATAAGAGTGATTAGGGTTTCTCATAACCTTTTTATTTATAACGGAGCATCTTAGTTGCGATAAGGCTAAGTGATGTTGATCCAAAAGGGTGATCTCAAAAATTGTCTATTATCATAGTGAAGGACAATCCATGCAAGATGTAATTATTTAACCCTCAAATGATAGAAACTTTCATTACGCTTAAGTTCTTCCACTTAACGACATCATATAAAGGACTTTCAAGTATGAAAATGGATGCCATTAAAAACCCTAATCTGTCAAATGACTAATATCAGATAGTCTTAACCAATGATTGGATATAAAATATTTTAAAATCACTTATTAAATAATTTATAGCACTACCACCAGTATTGGAATTTCCATCCAATCACAGTCAGACAATTCTTTCAAGATTTTTTTCCCTTTTGAGAGATGGATACATTGTTAAATATCTCTTTCATATATAGTGGAACATTATACATGAAGTGCACTGATTTATAGCCCATGTAAACATAAAACCGTTGATACAACACAGACACATAATGTGCAATTGCAATGGTAATGACCTCTCAGGTATGTGGACAAAGAACTACAAAAAAAATTTGTTGATTAACTAACCAATGGTATCCCATACAAGAATCTTGAATGATCACATTTACACACATGCCATATCAATGCTCGCACTTATATTCTGCAATCACATCGTTAGAATATAAAACGTATGAGTAGTAAGAGTAAAACACTTAATTTTTTCTCTGACTGTTAATACTCTAAGGTCATACATAAAGTAATCATTGCACATAAAATATCGACACAAATTAATAGAACCAATAGTTATTGAAATGGATTTGATGAAGACATACATATATAAACATATATATCCAACACACATCATGGTGGTTGAAGTCCTAGGCAGCAAAAAACTTTATCGTAATGTGTTCGCAACAAAGATATGAAGCCATTCAACTTGTAACCCATGAATGTTAATGTGTAAAATGTGATGATTTGCTATTAAACCATTCTTATGGGTCATTCCGTAATAGCACATTCAGAATAAGCGATCACTCTCCTCCACATAAACCTTGGTATCGTTCTCTCTTCTTCTTTCTTTCTTCTTTTTTTCCAATATTTCTCTTCTTCACTGATCTCCATATTTTAACACAACCAACGATAAAATTCCTTAGACTAGAAAGAGAGAAAAATAAATAAATAAATATTTCCACAATCAAACTTTTCATCGAACAAAAACACATCAGATTTAAAAAATATATATATATATATATAGTTTTTTTCCCTTATCCTTATTGTTTCACCAATAAAGTATCGGTACCAGGAAAATGCAAAACTTAAATACAAGCGATTCAATACCGATACTTAGAACCATGATCCAGTCCAATTCAAATCAATTAAAACACAGACTGATTCAGATCCGGACCCGAATCCGTATTTATGAAACAAATGGAATATATGGAAAATCCTGTCACAGGGTTGGGTTGGGTTGATATTGACGTGAATAGACCAATCATTCGTCAGTCGTCACGGATTGGATATGTCTTAAAACTGTTAGAAGTACAAACTGCCTCAGTGGCAATCACAGATACTAACAAAGAAGATGACAGTCTCACTGTGTCACAGACTCACAGGCTACGCCGCTACACACCATCAATCCCAGAATTTATTCGGTTTTCGGCTCTGCTAATGTAACGGATTTAGGACCACATGTTTAACTAATACTTATTTTTTTGTTCCACATGTGCCACTCTAAATGCGTGGATGATATTTTGGTATGCATCAATGGTTCTAAGTATTGGTATTGGATTTGAATGGATTTAACAATTGCTGGATTTTGATACTTAATCGATGTTATATTAATTGAATGATATGGATTAAGGGTAAAAAGTTTAAAATTTTATTTTTTAAAGTAAAATAGGAGCACTTCTATTTGATACGAATGATACTCATTTCGATAGTGTGCTCTAAAACCATGTATGCATCAAACCTTACGAATGGCTAGGGTTTTGGATTTAGGGTTTATCAACAATGTCATTTGCAAGTTGCAACCATCTAGTTATTTGAAATATTTCGCAAATAATTTTAGTGAATTTCATGTTTCTTTTTTTAGAGAGAGTTGTGTAAAAATGAAAAAAAAAAAAATCATAAGCAAGTAGTGATTAGACATCGTAGCCTATAAACTATAGCAATAAACCAAGAAAATTAATTAAATTATGGGTTAATCCATGTGATAGAGAGTCTCGCATACATCTTGATGGCCAAATTTTAGAAAGCTTTTAAAACTTTAATTCAAAGTTTTAGTAAAATTACTAAAATGCCATAAAAAGAGATGAATATAAAATACAAAATGGCATCTTTGTAATTTTAGCTACTGTGTTTACTAATTTTTAGCTAAAATTGTATCAATGAGTCCTTATACATCTCAATCGTCAAATTTTAAGAAAGTTGTTCAAACTATAATTCAAAATTTTAATAAAATTACCGAAATGCTATTAAATGGAGTTGAATGTAAACTATAAAATAACATCTTTTACAACTTTAACAACTTCTTCTACAAATTTTAAACTGAAATTGTACCAGTGTGACGTTTACCTTATTCTCTATCACATGGACTAATTCATGTTCTGTAAATTGACAAATAGTGAAGCATTATATTTACTAGACATAGTGATCATAGATTTAGCTCTTAGGTATCAGATCAGTATCGATTTCTACTTATATGAATACGACACAATCCTAGATCATTTTATCCATACTTTTCATTGAAAAAAAAAATTTCTTACAATTTTACCCTTGTTCCGATAATCAGCCAAGTATCAATATCAGCCTCGATATCAATATGGATCAATTGCTACAATCAATACGATACGATACTTAGAACCATGAGAGTGACAATAGAAGGGGTAAAAAAAACAGAAAATAAGATATTGAGATGGTAAAGAAATCTCTACAATCATTCCCTGATGATTTTCCACATCTCCTTTTGTCGGTTTGTAATCCCTACAAAGGCCTAACACCCGTTTTGCAACTTGTGACACTATAATTGGTCCAACACCCGTGTTGCAACTTGTGACACTATAATTGATTAATGGGATTAACTCTTTAACAATTCAGTTTCCATGCTCAAGACTCACTCTACTCAGAATCATTAACTGGCGAACCTAGCTATATATGGTTATAATTATGTCTGTTTAACCAGTTAATGACAGCATTGGTACACTGACTTAGAACTTACACCATCCATTTAATTAGTTATTAAAGAATTCATAATTTACTCATTGGGCTAATAATTATATAAGTATCCTAAATATCTTCCACATGTGGCATTTTAGTTGGCATTCAAATTTTACGATTATGCTCTTAACATTGTTATGGGTGTAAATTGGTCTCATTTTGGATAATCACTTTGTTTCTTTCCTGTCATCTTTCTAATTGGTCTCAAACATGAAATCTATGATTATTTAATAATGGGTGAGAAATATCAAGAGTCAAGGAATGAAATATGGCCATGCTATTTGACATGTCAAAAACAGTGGTCTTCCAGGCTAGTGTCTGGTC
Source organism: Macadamia integrifolia (assembly GCF_013358625.1). Lineage (NCBI taxonomy): Eukaryota > Viridiplantae > Streptophyta > Magnoliopsida > Proteales > Proteaceae > Macadamia > Macadamia integrifolia. The sequence continues at coordinate 3,374,883 of NC_056570.1, read as the reverse complement.
AAAGTCAAAGACTCCCCAATGAACTTGTTGTAGAAATAATCATAATCGGATACAAATATCACCCCTGATATGGGTATCAACAAGACAGGGATCGGCCCATGCAACAACAATACCAACAACAAGAAGCCAACTTTATTCCAACAAAATTAGATTGGCTACATGGATCATTTCCCACCAACAAGAAGTCCTAAGCAATGCAAGTGTTTCCTCACCGCTTTCTTTAGGTTCATATTATGTTTGCCCTTAGCATTTTTAGCTTCTTCAAGATAAATTAAATCACTTATTTGTATTAGAGTATCCAAAGGCCTCCGTTAAACATGACCATATACTTCAAACAACTTTCTCGTAGCTTATCATGCATCAAAGCTACTCTCATCTCCACTACATTGAGTTCTGCATGATGTTTTTTACTATACAACATTCCATATCATACATCATAGCCACTTGTATGACTGTCCTCTAAAATTTTCTTTTTAAATTTTAAAGGAATACATTGATCACATAACAACCCAGCTCCTTGCTCCACTTCATTCATCATTTTTAATTCTTTGTGAAACACCATCCTCTATATCACATTCTTTATTTATGATTAAATCTATATATTTAAATTAATCATTTTTACGGAACATATCTCTTATCAATTATCACCATAAAATCAATCTTTGTCTACATATCCTTAAATATTTTTATCATAGGTTAATCTCTATAATGTCAATTTAATATTAATCTCCGCTTTTTATCTCAGCCACCAAAACAATATCATCATCAAAAA